>NW_019745096.1:481154-582304 GCF_002891405.2 Cryptotermes secundus
AACTCCGGAACTCGACTGCCGATTATAAACTGACTGCGTTGCATCAATTGTCTTTCTTATAACCCCTTTGCACGGACCGAGTATGAAACACCGTTTCCAATAGTAATCCTATTGTTGAAAAGGCGTGTTTACCGCACCGTTGCCTAGAAACGGGATGCATAACATCGTTGTTTACTTGCCTATTGCATAGCAACGGCTGCCCACGCTAAAATACGCTGGGCCGATCCGTGGTTATCGTACAGCCTCTTTACTGTGCGCGGTCCCATTTGGACCAATGGGTTCCACGGTCTCTGTACAGTGTGAGAGTGTCCTGTTAGGTACGGCCAATTGCGGTGATGTAGTGCGCCATACCCCCCCCCNCACACACACACACACTCCCGACCGCTGAGCAAGACCAGGGTCGCGCCTTGTTCAATTACAGTTAATGTTCCATGTCATAGTTCGGCATGCTTAGTGTTGCTCAATTCTGAAGGTATGTGGGTCGTATCCAGGGCCAAGCTCTTCTGATGTGAAGGATCCGATAATGCACGGTTCCTTTCACTGAATATTTAACGACACTTTCACGTCTGCGTGAGTTATGTAGCGTGATCATTCAAAAGTCGAGAAATTGATCGCCCTTCATGAAACCCGAAGGTTCATTACCGCATTCACAACATCCCGCCACTGGTCTCTATCATGAGCCACTTTAATCCAGTTCATACACATCAGTTTCTATTAGATGCTTTTTAATGTTATCCTTTCGTGTACGCCTATGTCTTCCACGGGTCTACTCGCTCCAGGTTTTGACTGGAATCGTGTATCCTTTTATCATATCCAGTCTATACCAACACATCCTATCGCTATAAGACCCATTTTAATATTATCCACCCACCTACGTCTTTTTCTTCCTAGTGGTATCTTTCCTTCTGGCTTTCCCAATATCCTATACGCATTCCTTGTCTCCCCCATTCGTGCTACATGACCTGCCCACCTCATCCGCCTTGACTTGATCATTCTAATTACACTTGGAGAAGAGTACAAGGCATGAAGCTCCTCATTATGCAGTTTTCTCCAACCTCCTGTCACTTCATCCCTCTTCGGTCCAAATATTCTCCTCAGCACCCTGTTCTCAAACACCCTCAGTCTATGTTCCTCCCTTAATGTCAGAGACCAAGTTTCACACTCATGTAGAACCACAGGCAAAATTATAGTCTTGTATATTCTAATTTATACGTTTTTAGACAACGGACGGGAAGTCAAAAGGTTCTGGACTGAATGGTAGCAAGCATAACCGAGTTCAATCTCGTCTTAATTTCCTCTTGTAACGCATTTTGAATTGTTACAGTCATTCCCCAATATGTGAACTGTGCCACATTTTCAAAACATCTGTCAGCTATCTTTATGTCATGATTTTTCCCTCCATTCTGGTGACGAGACAGCGACATAAACATAGTAATCGAACCCCTGCTCTTTGGTTATCCCAGCGCGTGGCCTAGTCACTGAACTGATTCCGAGATGAGATTACGTACCTGAATTGGAAAAAACAACTGAATAAATATTGATAATGTACTCATACTGTATCTGCAAGTAAGACCCGAATGTACCCCTCATGATTTGAACCCAGTACATCCCGCAGTAAATAAGATGCGTTACCGCTGAGCACAGCCGCTGGTTTCCTCTTAAGGCGGGACCACAGGCGGACGTCCTTGTACCCGTAACATACTCCTACTGCCTCTGATGGTGATCGAGACTTCTGGGAAGTCACTCCCAGATATGTGTAATATAGCACAGGGCAGAACGTGCGGCAGATATGGATGATTGGACGTTTTATGCGTTCCCAGAAGCACCGGATAATTCTCGGTTCTTCCAACCGCATGAGTCGTGCAGCATCAGGAGAGGATAACTCTAAACGGTGACCGCAAGAGATCGCGGTTAGAATTGTCACAACTAACGTTTCTCTTTTCTAGTAACATGTCTGCCGGTACAATGGGCCCCCTGCAGGGGGAGGGGGAGTCAGGAATACGCCCTCCCCCTCTAAATTTCTGGAACAAACTCAAAATTTAAAAATAAATTAAGGAAATATACCAGATAAGGTAAAGTTGTCCCTGTGCTTAATTAAGCACTACGCCATGAAGGCTTATGGAGGAGTGGATGTATAGATCCACATTTTCTTGACGTCAGCACTAGCTGGAGGTGAGTGGCCAGCTTTACCCCCCGGGAAAGAGTCCCGGTACCTTTCCGATAGGAGGTTAGTTGGACCCCAGACCCAGTCTGGACGATATGGAGAAGAGAAAATTCTTGACCCTACCGGGACTCGAACTCCAACCCTTCAGTCGTCCAGCCCGTGGAGGTATTCGAACCCGCCTAGGATATGTAATATCATAACGGCTTGTGTTCGGAACGAGACCCGACTCCGTGGCTCGTCCCTAAGCGATTTAAGCACCACACCAAAAAGATATATGGGGGGAGGGAAGGTCAAGTCCACCCATTCTTAAACTCGGAAGCAGAACTGAGTGACCACCTCCAAGCCCGGTACCTTTAATTCAGTGAAGAAGAACCCAGGAACCTACTGGGCAGGCCCTAGGGCTCTTTTTCACGCAATGGTGAAGAGAGAACTTCTGTCCACTCTGTATCCTAGTCCAAGGACACAATTAACTATCACCGAACATGGCGAGATCGTAACGTCTGCCAATTACGACACCCAGACTTTGTCTTATGACACAACAGGATCACACTGATGAAATGAAACCGGGTGTGCTGGCAGATGATGACCGACAGGCGATAATGCCCCACTTCCGGTCATCCAGACAAGCAGTGGTGGCAGCACAAGCTTCTTGTTCCCCCAGCACGCCGCTGTCTCCTGAGAAACAACCCCGTGTAATCTAGTAGGAGCAATCTACTGCCTTCATCTTCAGAGTAGAAGAGTTTATCCACACTCAAGAAGGACGTTAGAATGAAACGCTGATACCTTTCTACCAGACTACGCGGCGTTAGCATCGTCAGGGTAAAAGTGTCTCCTCTGAAACGTTGGTACCTTCCTACCAGACTATACGGCATCACATCGCCTTGTATTGAGAACCTTAAACATCACACAGGCTATTAAGAGCCGGGACAGCGCAGCCGAGGGGTCGGAGTTCGAGTCGCTGTAGGGACAAAATTCTTCTCTTCTCCGAGTCGTCCAGACCGGCTCTGGGGCCCACCAAGACTCCTATCCAATGGGTACAGGGGGCTCTTTCCATAATGGTAAAGCAGCATGAGCGTGAAGCTGACAACTTCCCTCCAACTAGTGCCGAAGTTCAAGAATAAGTGGATCTATACATCCACTCCCTTACACCTTTATGCCGTAGTGCTTAATGAGTCAAATACAGGGAGAACTCCGCCTTGCTCACCTACGCAATTTGCTTCTCGATCCGTAAAGGAAAGCGAAAGCGAGAGCGGAGGTATAACTCCACTAATCTTAACCCCAACACTAGATGGAAGTGAGTGGTCAGCTTCATGTCCCGGCCGTTCTATCCCCAAGGCAAGAGTCGTCGGTATTCCTTGAACAGGATGCTGGGTTCCCCCGCCTATCTCTCGCCCCTGCCGGGAGCCCATAGCCTAGTCGCTACACCCGACAGAGCTAACACGTTCTTTGGGAGGAAAATTCGTTACCTGATGCACTCCCAGAAGCACTGGAAAGTCTCGAGTTCACGTAACCAAGGCGCGCGCGCGTGACTCATTTTGACGATCATTGCAAGTACGTGCATTGTCCCATGCCCACTGCATCAGCATACCTCAACTGAAGCTATTCAATCGCCATTATCACAAGCAGATATACCCGTTCGGGATATGGTTACGTCCCTTGTCCATTTCAGGATAGACAGGCAGGTACGCCTGTCAGCGTTAAAGTTACCTCTCTTCTGGCCTACTTTCCATTCTTAAAGGAATAAATACGCTTATAAAGACCCAGATATCCAGAGCAGGCTATTCTGAAGATGGAAGGAGTACGTTCCTCCGAAACGTTGGTACCACTCCAACAAATTACAAGGTATTACATCCCAGAAGGCTGTAAAGCTGAAAACCGAGTTGTTCATTTCAAAGAAAACGTTTATAAAATAAAGTTGGCAAGACGTTTTGTGCCCCCTTCCACGGTTTCCTGGGGTATAAGGCGGCCGGCGCCTAAGGCTGACAACCTCTCCGCTGTCTGTGTGCTGACTGTCTAGAAAAATGTGGGCGCCTCGAAGTCTCACAACCCTATGGGCCTCGATAGCCTGTTACAGGGATAGCTTTACCCTTACAGACGTTTTGTACCCTTCAGACCTATTTTCACAATACATCTCCCGTATCCTCTTGGAGTACATGCACCCCCAGTTCATAACTGCCCCTCCAGAGCTCATAACAACCAACTTTTGGGTTCTCCCTGATAAACAGATAATTGCTCAGAGGTTGAATGAATTTCCTTGTAAGATTAGTCAAACAGTAATTACATCGTTTATAAATCTCCTCCAGCCAGTTGAATCCAGTCTCCATCTACACCATTTATCTCTCTAAGATACTACCACGTGTTAGGATTGTGACTATTAGACGGGGTATGAATTGGATGAATCGGATTTATTGACCACTCGAACACACCGTTCGGAAGCACAAGCAATTACAGCGCTACTGCTGATCTCTGAACTTTACAATTCACTGATACACAGAGACTAGATACCTCAATCTATTACAGTCTCCACTAGCCGTTTCCTAGTAACAGATCTAAAACAGCGGAGATTCTCAGATTCCGGGGTCACGCCGATGGCCGCTGGTTAACACTCCACACCTGAACTCTCAATTCCACCTTCCCAACTCACGACTAACTGCTCGCATGGAACTCCGGAACTCAACTGACTCAAACGTCAAAGTCAGAGTCAAAACATTGCGACTGACAGTAAGCCAATCAGTAAGTCTTGGTGTCCAGCCCCACCAGATATTTATTACTATTTGACAGTTACGGTTTTGTTTTTTGTTTTTTTTGTGGGGCGCCTTCTCTGACGAGAGGACGGGTCTGTCTTTTGTATATGCTGCTGGTCATTGCCAGCGCAGTCTTTCTCGGGTCCGAGTCCCTTGGAACTCGAGACCATATTTTACTGTCTCAGATGTGAGACTTCCATTTTCGTCGCCTACTACGGCTCGCAGGGTCACGGTGGAGGTATTCGACCCCGCCTTCAGACGGGGTTGACTCAAACGATCTTCCTTGTCCTCTTTATAATCCCTCGTCAAGGACCGCATAGAGAACACAGCTCTTCTACTGTTGCGTGTATTCGTTTACGGGGAACCGCGTTTACTCAACTGTTCCATAGCAACGGTTGTACGCGTCACATCTCGTATCGTGACAATTCCTCTATTGTTGCGTGCGGGCATTACCTAGCAACGGCTGTTTCTCTGGATCCACAGCAAATACACCACAATGCAGTAACTTTTCCATCTACACCGAGTTGTAACAAGTTACATGTCGCTTCTGTAATTACATGCATCTCCATGTAGTGTCGAGGTTAAGTTCCACCTCCACATCGCCGATTTGCCTCTGCGGAGACTTGCGTCTGGACGCGTCTCATGGCCCCCCCTCGCGCCTGGGCCCCGCCCGTCCGACGCACAGCTTTCAGACCAGGAATAGAAGTCGCGAAAGTTCGCTGACCTCACTTCAAAAAACGAAAGAAAGAAGTGACGGGCAGGCAGGAAGCCAATGGCGACAGAGACAGGCTGCTTCTGCAACGAAGGTCATGGTTCGGGTCGAGGCCTATTTTAAGATGTATTCTACGGCCTATGAAAACCACCTCCTCTCCATGTGTCCCGTAAATGAGGGTCATGTCTTGATGTCATACAGCATCAGGGCTAAACTCCATGCATTCTTAGAATGCAGTCTTCTGGGATCTGGCTCCGTGTAGATATTTTGTTAACCGACGTTTCGGACACCTGCTCACGCTGGTTCATCGCTCGCGGATTATTCACTGAAGATGGAGGCGATACGTTCCTACGAAACGTCGGTTAACACAATATCTACACGGCGCTACATCCAACAAGACGACATTCTTCATAGTCACAGACGTGAAAACCTCAAATCTTACCCCATGCATTCTTAACCACAAGCTTCACACTTCTGACAGCTTTTGACCCACAATTTGGGGGGGGGATCTCACAGCATCTTTCAACACTGAATCAAATGTTGTATGAATTTCATAGAAAATTACATTATTTAAAGTACCAAAATCGCTTAATATAATTGGAACAAAAATCATGAACCAACAAACGAGTCGGCTATGACAATTCATTTTTATATTTAGTGTAAGAATGAGATGTTATACAAGCGGTGGCAGAGAGTATCATAAAGCCTTCTTACAAGTACATTAGTTGAGCTCTGTGAGTAACTTACTGCTTACGAACAGATTCCGTCTACATTATGTCTTTCGAATATGACTTCAAAGATACGCACCGTCGCCATGTTTGTAATTGTTTATTTACAGAAAACATTTCCAGCATGATGTATAGCTATGTTTATGACCTATCTGTCTTAATTCTCTACACCCGCAGTTCATGTACAGTCACGAAAAGTGCAGTTCTGCAAACTGTTGCAGGTCCCTATCAGGCTGTACGGTGATAGCAGCAACCTAAACAGCTTTACAGCCTCTCTACACCTACAGTAAGCTATAAAATGTTCCTGTACAGTCACGAGAAATTAGCGAAATATTCCGCGTGTTGCAGATACAGCTGTACACCAGTACAACTATATGTTAAATGAGTCTTCAGATCTCGGCGCTCCCACTTTGAACAGACAGTTTTGGAAGTCATGCAATATAAGGCATAACCCCTGACAGTCCCAAGTGGGGGGTCTCGGGGTTCCACGCAAACCAGTGAGAAAACGCAGCCAACACATTTCTGGCGCTGGAAACAGAAAACGGTAATGATGAGGGTGACCTCACAGCGACGGAAACATCTGCCGCTCTTGTTCCTCAGCAGCTGCTGGACACACCAGTTCAACACCACACATACACAAAAAGGACCTTAGAGTTGTCATGGCTGCCAACTGTAACAATTCTGCGCAAGTATTCATCTTAATTACGGGGGGCCCGCGGTAGCGTAGTTGGTTCAGGCTCTACGCTACAAGCCGGAAGATCGTGGGTTCGATTCCCTGAGGTCATTTAATTTTTCAAATGACCCAATCCTTCCAGCCGCACTATGGCCCTGGGGTCGACTCAGCCTAACAGAAATGAGTAGCAGGAATGTTTCTGGGGGTAAAGGGAGCGGTAGGCGCGTAAGACTGACAAACTCACCGCCATCTGTGAGTCGACCGTCTAAAAAATGTGGAAGCCTCGATGTGTCTCAACCCTACGAACCTCCAAGATCTGTTACATGGATAGCTTTACCTTTACCATCTTTACTACAAAACTCGACGGCAGGCAGTGGCTAATCCCGGTCCAGAAATCAGATCAAGTGGGGTCACCTCCCGGAAGATGGTACTTAACCGCCATCACTGCTATTAAAATCTTGAATCTCGTGTACTGAATATTACTTTCGACAGGAATAGATCAGTACCTGCAGATGGCCCATACACTGCGTCTAAAATATCTACTGAGAGCGTGTCATAATTATACAGTGACGCAGAACTGGTTTTTTTTTTTTTTTGCTAGTGGGGTGGGACTAAGTCCCTTGTACTGCGGCCACTTCTGGCCTATTGTACCAGCCCCAGATGATAGGTGAGGGTGATTGTGGAGCAAACCGAAGTACTCGGAGAAAACCTGCCCCAGCGCCACTTTGTCGACCACAAATCCCACTTGACAATACCCGGGATCGAACCCGGGCCGCCGCTGTGGGAAGCCATTTTAAACACATGATAAGAACCGAAAACGCCATACTGCAAATCCTGTTGGACACAAACAACTTTTCCTTCCATAAGGCTGCCTGGCCATTGAAGGTATGACGTAGGCCTAACTTAAAAGATGTCTTAGACAGAGATGTAAAATAATCCTTACAGAGAGGTGAAGTAGCAAGGAAATGAATTCGCAAACTGTGTCTATTATGAAATTAGGTACAAGTATTTATCATCATCGACAAAACAGCCGTTTTTGAGCCACAACCTTCCTTAGAAGTTTCATTTCATTGGATTTCGCAAAAATATTTTTTTCAGAATTACTGGGTTTTTTGGACTTTTTCCATCGCCCTATATTCTAGAGACTAGAAAACACGACGTTTCGGAAAATGGGTTTGTTTCCATCCTCAGGTGAGGGGGGTACTTGAGAAAGAGCAAGGTCCGTCAGCCTTGCGTCCAAACCACAACTTGGAGGACCGTACAAGTTTTCACTCTTGTTTTATGCGGCGAAACGCAACGCGGGTACGTCGATACCACGATAACCACGATGTCACGGGGCGTGCGCTCTGGAACGCACACCGCAACTTTCGGCCGCGTCACAACAGGAATGCGACAAACCCTGCACAATGATACTATGCATGTGAACGGAATCATAACGCAACAACCAGCATTCCTTTATCTCACGCACGTCACCATAAGACGGCAATAAAATGGAGGGCATGGGCGCATTAGATTATGATATGAGGGCGAAGGTGAGATAATCCTCAGGAACTCGGAATTAAGAAACACGTCAACTCCCCTGAAACATGTGAAGCATCTTTGCTGCCAGGCAACAAGATACGGTTAGTGACTATAGACGGGGTTTTGGATTGACGATGGGATTTATTGGACTCTTTGATATAGCGTGTGTCTACACCTTACATGTCACTATTACACACAAATTAATGTCCACAGTCACATCATCACTAGCCGTTGCTTGGTAGCGGCTTCCAACGGAGGACGTTCCCCTTCTTCTGGGTTCCCGAAACTGTCCCTGTGCCTCAGCTACCAACTTCTCACAGCAATAGCTCACAACGAATAACCGCAGTAGTCCTTTAACTGACTCATTAACTCAGCAACCAACTAATTTCAACAGCCAACTGACCCTGATTATATCATCTCGGCAAGGGCCGCACAGAAAACACCGTTCCTCTGTTTCCGTTTGCAGGAACCTGCCTAGTAAAGGCAGTTGTATGGCTATTTATTTCGCGGTCGTTGCCTATCAACGGCTCTACATGTCACAATATTAAGAGAATTAAGCCTTTAAAGCCCAGTGCTTATTATACGTACCACCAGCTTTACCATACTGAAATCCTGTATTCTGTCTATACATACCGTGTTTTGTTTGGTATGGTCTGGATTGCTCCCCTAAACAGTACTGATCAGTTAACCTTTGTGGTGAAGATGAGTTTCCTGTGAGGTACGAACTGAATTTATACATTAGTTAGAATGAATTCAGTCCTTAGATGGTTAACAGCACTGTCTTCTGGTACGTGACGCCGTGTTGTCCGGTAGGAATAAACCGACTTCCCGGAGGAACATAATGCTTCCATCTTCAAGGTCGAAGAGTAAGTCAAGTAAATAACAAGCAAAAAGCAAGTACAAAGATCTCTGCTTGATGCTTGCTTTGTTACTGGTTGCCTGCTTCACTTATTCTTCAATCCTGAAGATAGAAACAGTACGTTCCTCCGAAACACTGGTGAACATCTACCACATTACACGGCGTTACATCCCATAAGATGGTACTTTCCATCAGGGTCCCTGTGTTTAATTAATTAAGCACCACGTCACGAAGACATGAGGGAGTGGAGGTACAGTTCCACCACTCTTGACCTCAGCACTAGATGGAGGGTAGGAGTCAGCTCCATGCCCGGGCCCCTTTACACCCGGTTCCCACTGGGTGGGAGACTGGGTGCTGTCCCTGCGGGGAATCGAACCCCGGCCGTCCAGCCCGAAGCCCGTCGCTATACCATCAGAGCTGCCCAGGATCCCTACACTTTATGGGGGGGGGGGGGNGTCCTTCTGGTAGGGGTACGTTGAAACAGGGGAAACCGTTGGGAAATAAAAGAGGCAAATGGTTATGAAGCGGACTCTGTTATGAGGGCACAATGTGAGCAGACTTTATTGAGTATGACCGAAATGTTGACGTTTGCGTGGAAAGGGCTGCATTTCATTTAGTATTGAGAGGACCACATTAGGGCGAAATTTTTATGTTAACTTTGGGAGGGCTGCATGTTAAGCGCGCAGTGCAACGTGGGATTTAGGCACTAACCCAGGATTAGCTCTAAGACCCACGAAAATCACAGAAAACTCTGAACTGGCCAGTCGCAAGACCTTACTACCTGCTTCAGGATGGTTTTATTGCTTGGCTTATTCTTTTCTACCTTGAAGATGGAGACGGTATATTCCTCCAAAACGTCAATTGACATTCAAAGGACTACAAAACGTTATATCCTAGAAGACAGAGTTCTTCAATCAGAACACTGTTCCCAGAGTGTGCGCCTGGTCCATCAACACGCACATCACGAGCTTCTGAGTGGACGTGACGAGGATGCATACAAATTTGCCATCTGTCTCCCCTGCATGCCAGCAGGGTCATTGTGAAAACATGAGCCGTAACAGATCAATGAAAGGGTGACTGGCTACTAGCCAGATGACCAGGCTTTGATTCTAGGCAGGTGAAATTATTTATCTCGTTGCCATCACGTCAAAAACGGATCCCTAATCCATCCAGCCTCCTAGCCAACGGGAACAAAAGCCTCCTTCGCTGGGTTCAGAACGGCTCGAACGTGAATCTGAACACCTACGGCCATTCTAGGGCGAAAGGAACTGTCTCCATGGCTCTGCACATCAATGACAGGGTTCTTAAGTTAGTTCTTTCATTATGATAGAGAACAGCCTGTTGAAATCAACAGGAAAGTGAAAATATTGTCACGTGATGAAGTGTGACTCTAGACGGATTTTGGATTGATGATCGGATTTATTGGAGTCTCTGATACACACACACACACACACACACACACTAGTCTCCACAGTCACGTCTTCACTAGCCGTTGTTTGGTATCGGCTTCCAACGGCGGACGCTACCTTTTTTTCTGGGTTCCCGAATTGTCCTCAGACTCAGATACCAACAGCTCACAAGACTGAACCTCAGTTCTCCTCGAAACACCCTTCCATTCTTGCTGTATTCTCTTGTTGCCGTGGAAACATGCTTGTTTGCGAAGCCGTTACTTAGCGACGGCTGTTGTGTAGCTGGTTTTTTCGCGGCCGTTGCCAAACAACGGGTATACATGCCACAATATTAACAAAGGAACCCTATTTTATTATAGGCTAAGTCCAGAGACGGCCATGCGTTATTAGAAGTGATATAGATACAATTTATAATTGAATTATTTGGAAGAAACGAAAAATTTTAAAAGTTTATTACAATAAAGGGCGGTGTGATTGATGTAGTACATCCAAGCCATAACATTGTTCATTGCTCTTCAAAAACAATTTTCGGGCATTCCATCAGAAATTAAGGAAATGTTTGTTTGCTGAGTCTACAAACTGCATGCTCAGGAAATAATATTGTCAAGAAGTTAATAACACTCTCGACTGACAGCCTAAGTAAGTGCAGATCCCGTTCTATACGGGCCTTCTGTGAAGACATTTCCCAGTAGAGTTTCAATTCCCATCATATACACTTTCGTGGAGTGTGTTAATGCGAGACAATTCGTTGCTATGGTTACCAGAAATTGCTTCATTTCAGAGCTTTCACTCACCATATATATAATTTACCCGGGGCATGCGGTAGTGTAGTTGATTGAGGCACTATGCTACAAGCTGCAAGGTGGTGGATTCGATTCCCGATGAAGTCAATAAATAAATAAAAGAATAAGATATTGAAGAAAGCAGTCTTCTGGAATGTGGCGCCGTGTAGATGTGGTGTTAACCGACGTTACGGAGGAACGTATCACCTCCATCTTCAGGGTAGAAGGAAAAATAAGAAAAGCCGCAAACAGTCTGCTTGCATCTGCTCTCACTGTCTCTTCGCTTGTGGATTTTATTTTTCTCTCTACCCTGAAGATGGAGGTGATACGTTCCTCCGAAACGTCGGTTAACACCGCATCTACACGGCGCCACATACCAGAAGACTGCTTTCTTCATATTCACCGCCGTGAAAATCTCAAATATAATAATATATCGTAGGGTGTAGACCCGTTACCAGGTAGCGACCCCGGAACAGGTTCCCACGGCAACGAGTCCGCGCGCAACACTAGAGAAACTGTTGGAAACGGTGTTTTCTATGCGATCCGTGCCGAGATGTTATTACCGAGCCAAATTTAGAAGTTAGTTGTGTGCCTGGTGGTTTAACTGGCCCACTCTGTTCCTGAGGGATTTAAATACGGGGACCTGGCCCTCCAGTGTTGGGGGAAGTCTCAAATCTGAGAGTGTAAAATATGGTCATGAGCCCCGTGGGGACTCGAATCTGAGAATGGCGGCGCTGGCGAGTACCAGCAGCAATTGTAAACGACAGACCCACCCTATCGTCAGAGATGTTACGTAAGGACTATGATCGCAATTGTTCAGTTAAGAAAAAAATACTGGTCGTGAGTCTCAACGGGCTTGTCGCCAAGAGGAACTGATTAGCGTACAACGCCAGTCGTATAGTAACTCTGACTCTGAGTTAGTGAGTTGTAAGTCAGTCTGTGAAGCGAAGACTAGGAGGTAGGTGTGAGATGGCCGCCAGCCTGGGAGATAGTCAATTGGAGGAACATTGCATTCGCCGGACAGTATCGACGTGAGCAAAGAAACTAAGGAATCTCCATTGTTAGGATCCGTTAGCGGGAAACGACTAATAAAAGCAGACTGATAAGGCTTAGCTTGTGTTGTTGTAATATGTAAAGTGTGGGGATTAGCAATAATGTTACAGTTACTTGTAGTTACGACCTGTAAGTGGCCAATTAATCTAATCTCCAATCCAAACCCTGTATATAGTCACTTTAACACGTGGCAATATAAATTCAGTTCGTACCTATCGGGGAACACACCCCGTCTCCATAACAACGCCCAACCGGTTAATGCTGCTTAGGGAAATAATCGCTGTTTATTGTGAGAACCATAGGAACACACAAATACACTGTGTGGGCAGAATGCAGAGTTTTAGTATCTTGAAGTCCGTACCTCACAGGGAACACACTCCGTCTCCATAACAACGCCCAACCGGTTAATGCTGTGTAGGGAAATAATCGCTGTTTACTGTGAGAACCATATGGAACACACAAATACACTGTGTGGGCAGAATGCAGAGTTTTAGTTATGTTAAAACAGGTGATACACGCAGTAACCACGGGGCTTCAAAAGTTTAATGTAATCGTCCATTTTGAACCAATTTGGAGGATCCAACCGTAATTTTGTTTGGATGTGAAAGTTGTTCTCTGGCATTGGGGGGGAGCACATAGACTGGGGGTATTTGAGAACAGGGTGCTAAGGAGAAAATTTCGACCCAAGAGGGATGAAATAATAGGATGTTGGAGAAAACTGCATAATGAGGGCTTCATAACTTGTACTCTTCTCCAAGTACAATGTCAATGAACAAGTCAAGGAGAATGAGATGGGAAGTATATGTAGCACGTATGGGAGAAGTGAGGAACGCATATAGGATTTTGGTGGGAATGCCAAAAGAAAAGGGACAAGACCTAAGCGCGGGTGGCAGGATAATATTAAAATGGATCTCAGAGAAATAGGATGGGGTGATATGGGCTGCATTCATCTGGCTCAAGATAGGGACCAGTGGAGGGCTCTTGTGAACACGGTAATGAACCTTCTGGTTCCATAAAATACTGGGAAGTTCTTGAGCAGCTGAGCGACTGGCGGTTTTCCAAGAAAGACTCAGCTCCAAGGAGTTTGCTAGGATGAATGTGGATATAATCCTTTTCATACTACATTCCGCTGAGTAAAACCACGCATAACAACACAATAGAGACACGTGTATTTAACAATAATACAATAAAAATCAATCAATCCCCGAGCGGGATGCGCGCGCAGCGTGGTCGATGTAGCGGGCCGTGTCTGGGCCACGCGATCGATGTACTCCACCCCAGAGAAAGAGAAACTGCCTGCCATGTACTGATTCACAATAGCGACCGTTCATCCCGCGGTGGCTCTCCTGCCAAACCTCTGCACGAGCGACTTACTGGGATTCAGAACTGCACTGCCCCTTCTCGTTACAAGGATGCTAAATGGCTAGCAAGAGACCAACGGGGTTTCCCCTGCCTTGTTCCACTGTCCCAGAGAGCTCCGTCCAGACGCCATATGTTCACCAGAAAACAAACTGTCAAATATTATTCTTTTTTAAGGTGACGCCGTGAAGTTTGCTAGATGAGTTTTGCAACGTTACGGAAGAAGATATCGCCTCCGTCTTCATGACAGAGTGACGTGAAGATACAGACAGAAGGTTTCTCTGAAACGTCTGCCAAATTCATGTCGCGTCACACTCGTAAAATCGCAAGACAGAACCCCAAATTTCCAGGCCTCGAGTGTAAATGATCGGTTTTTCTTCTGTTTCAAAGGATCAAATGGGGAACTGGGATAACCAGTCTCTCAGGGTGTTTGAGGGCAGGATGCTGAGGACAGTATTTAGACCCAAGAGGGCGCAAGTAACATGACGCTGCAGGAAAGCTTCGTAACTTGTTCTCCGCGTCAAATATTACGATCATTAAATTCAGGAGGATGAAATGGGCTGGACATACAGCACACATGAGGGGAAAAATATACGTATAACGTTTCGGTACGAAATCCTGGAGGAAAAAACAGCATGGAAGAGCTAAGCGCAGATGGGAGGATAATAATAAAATGAATATTTAAAAAATAGGATGGCAGGGCTCTTGTGAACACGGTAATGAACCTCCGGGTTCCATAAAATGCTGCTAAGTTCTAAAGTAGCTGCAGAATTAGGCCGCGCCACAGCTCAAGCGGTTAGTCGCTGGCTTTCCACCGCGGCGGCCAGGGTTCGATCCCGGGTCTGGTCAAGTGGGATTTGTGGTGGACAAATTGGCGCTGGGGCAGGTTTTCTCCGAGTACTTCGGTTTCCCCTGCCAATCTTCATTCCACCAATTGCTCCACAATCACCCTCACCTATCATCTGGGGCTGGTACAATAGGCCAGAAGTGGCCGCAGTCAAAGGGACTTAGTCCCACCCCAATAGGAATAAAAAAAAGAGATGAATGTGGAACTCCACAATTTGTACTGTACGATGTTTAGACTGATTAAAACGAGAGACACAAACCAAGGGGAAATAAGGTGTGTATAGAAAAGTTTGGCAAAATAGTTGGGGGGGGGGGAGGACAACGATATTACCTGCGAGCCTTGCTCACGGATATGACGATTACGTATTAGATAAAACAAGTCTGAAGATGTGACCTCACGTGACATGGCTCAGGATAGAGTCCATCAGCCGAAATGAGTCCTCAGTCCCCACAACAAGTAATTACTTCAGCATCTGAATATGTAGCAACCAGTGCAATGAGAGGGACGTGTCTACAGCGCAGATGGAGGAAAGCAAACGGACACTCGGGCCACTGGCGGCAATACACGCCCGAAAACAGCCACTCGACGACCGCGGTGGACAAGGAAAGATAATGTTTCATTTATTTACGGTTTGTTTATGAGCACGCGGTAGCGCAGTTGGTTGAGGCATTGTGCTACAAACCGGAAGGTCGCGGGTTCAATTCCCGATTTGGTCACTGGTTCTTTCAAGTGCCCTAATCCTTCCAGCCGCACTATGGCCCTGGGATCGACTCAGCCTCTAACAGAAATGAGTACCAGGAATCTTCCTGGGGGGTAAAGGGCGGCCGGCGCGTAAGCTGACCTCACCACCCTCTGGGCCCCTACGGCCTGTTACAGGGATAGCTTTACGTTTTGTTTTAAGGTTTGTTTAATGACGTGTAACAAAACCAGATTATTAGCAGAGAATTGCAGGATCAGTTGTAGCCTACAGCATTCTGGCAGTTACCTGAAAATCCTGAAGGAAACCACGCAAAAATGTCAGTGTTCCAACCGGGATTTGAACTGGACACTTCACTAATATAAGTCGGAAGAGTTATCGCTTGAACCAACTTGTTACGTCTGCGAGGTGATGTTCTCCAACTACAATTATGTACACACCTCATTTTTTCGATGCGTGCTTCAGTCCCGCCAATCTCATACCGTTTATTAGGCAATGGGCGACGAGTCCACCTGCTGTAAAAACGAAAAGGAAAGTGTCCCTATGCTTAATTAAACACCATACCGTGAAGACGTGTGGGGGAGTGGAGGTAAAGCTCCATACGCTTAACTACGATACTACAGTGGGGCCGGGTCCAGCAGGTTGGTTCAGCGGTAACGCTCATGACTCACGCTCGAGAACTGCTCGGTTAGAATTTCATCCGGGATACCGACTATCGTTAACTCTGGTTTTTCGTGATTTTCTTCAGCCCATCCCGGTATTTCCGAGATATCTCGATTGTGCCATGGGCGGTTCCTTTCAAATCCTTTCCAATTCATGTCACTCGACAACTAGAAGCTATAACTGTCTAGCTACTGACAGCGTAGTAAGCTAAATAAAAAAGAGAAAGTGGAGTCAGGATCCCATGATCCCTGGCGCCACCCGTTTGAGACGTAGCAACTCCCAACTCAGGCCGGATAATGTAACACTGTTGTCAACTACTGCCCACTCAAACAGCGCTGTCACTGCCAGTCAATACAGCGCTCATCTGATAAGTAAAAAAGTAAAGCTATCCCTGTAACAGGCCGTGGAGGCCCATAGGGTTGTGAGACGTCGAGGCTCCCATATTTTCTAGACAATCGGCTCACAGACGGCGGTGAGGTTGTCAGCCTTACGCGCCGACGGCCGCCTTTACCCCCCAGAATATTCCTGGTACTCATTTCTGTTACAGGCTGAGTCGACCCCAGGGCTATATTGCGGCTGGAAGGATTAGGCCAATTTAAAAAAAATCACCTTATCGGGATTCGATCCCGCAACCTTCCGGCTTCAACCAACTACGCTATCGTGTGCCCCATCTGATACAAGTTATAATTAAACTGATCCCGGAGTGTGGACGGACGTAAGCGGTAAGATTCACGCCCCACCCGCTTACATCCAAGGTCAGAGCCCCCGTATCTAATCAAACATAATCGTAACTGATTACATTTTATCCACATCCCAGTAATACTATCGCGCAGCGAAGTCAGAAATTGTCTTTATTAGTTAAATAATCGCTGTATGCATTTAGAAAACGTTTCTAACAAAAGCCATTTATCGAAACTATAGGCTTATGGGTTGTGACGCAGTTTACTTTGATAGATTACAAGATGGAAGCGAGGTTCCTCGGGATTGTCTTATACCCATCTACCTAACTACACGGCGGCACACTCCAAAAGACCGTAATCTTAATATTCACTGCCGTAAGAACCTCAGGTCTCAAAAGAAATTCCTATAAGTCATATAAAGGAAAAAAAGGTAAATTTTTCCCTGTGCTTAACTAATTAAGCACTACGCCATTAAGGCGTATGGGGGAGTGGATGTATAGATCCATGTTTTCTTGACCTAGGAACTAGTTGGAGGTGAGTGGTCAGCTTCACGCTCCGGCGGCTTTACCCTGGGGAAAGAGCCACCGGTACCCATTAGATAGGAGGCTGGTTGGACCACAGAGCCGGTCTGGACGACTTGGAGAAGAGAAAATTCTTGATCCTACCGGGAATCGAACTCCGACCCCTCGGTCGTCCAGGCCGCAGCAAGTCGCTATACCGACTGCGCTCTCCCGGCTCATATTAAGTCATGCATCAAGTTTTATTGCGATAACTCGTTCTGGTGAAGTTTTGTTTCTGTTTAAGTACGTCGAGGGTACTTGTGGGCTGATGTGCACGAAAATTGAACTCATGCGACAATTTTCGGTGTAGGTTTCCATTTTTTTTTTCGATGACTCTTCCAACCCATTCAGGGCCCTGGCCTCTTATTCAGTTCCGTAATCATTTTTCACAGACGGTAGAACTCCTTGGACGAGTGATCAGCCCGTCGCAAAGCCGCTACCTAAACACAGGACAACACAAACACAGAATAAACGCACACACTCACCAAACATCCATGCCCTGAGTGGGATTCGAACCCACCATCCCTGCGTCCGAGCGAGCGAAGACAGTTCATGCCTTAGACCGCGCGGCTACTGTGGCCCGCTAAGTTTCTAATATCAGTCATCATCAAAATCAATTCGGTAGTTTCGGAGACGAAACATGCCGAAACAGACACAACATCCCCATTAAGAGTTCATAATCGTGTATGAAACTTATAAAAATGCTAATGTGGACTCATCTAACCTAATCTGTTCTTCATCACCTACAATGGACAAGTTTCGTGTGACAGGTGAAAGTCAACATCAACCTCTAGATTTTAAACGAGATTCGTTCAAAGAGATACAAAGCAATTTCAACACTAATTACACTAATGGTATTGTCAGAACCGCTGTATTTGTTAAAAATGGAGCAACATGCAGACATGAAACGTGACAATATCTTAACATTTAAGACCTCTTACAATATGAATTTCGGATGTGGATGAGCTGGATGTAGCACAAAACGATATAATGGCACCACAGACTCTTAAAGAAAAGGAGTGGCGGGTGGCCCATTTCATCCCTAAGCTTTCGACATCACAGCACCGCTAGGTTTCCAATTTGTCACACTCTTTTACACAAAGCGAGTTTCCGCGTACAATTCCTCTGCAATGGAAGTTATCTATTTTCCTTAGTACGTATGTCCAACTTCACATTGGGCTCTTTCATGAAACATCAAACGTATGTGCCTACGATATTTGCATGAACTCCGCAGTTTGTATACATTGCAGCTGTTTTGTTAAACGTACGCATTTTTCGGAGAAACAAATTCTATCTCCGTGGTTTCAAGTACTCCCCATCAGGCATAAAGAAATAATCAGGGTGGTTCTGGGGTACGAAACGGTTTTAGGCTGTAAATGATGCATTTCAGCATTAAGTTCGCGGAGGGAAGAAATGTGCAAATATTCATAACCACACGGTACCTTTGGAATTAATTTATTATGATATTATCACGCAGGTTTTCGGCAATTTATAGTTTCACATCATATGGTAGAATACATAGATTTTTGTCTCGTATTATCACAAAACAACAATAAACAAAGAACTGTAAAATTGTCTTCGCTGAGGTATCACGATGCAGTTGCCGGCTTCATAATATGATCTTCGAACATGGCGAAACCTAAGACATCTGGTAACCACGCGACAATGAAATGTTTATTTCTACCGAAATGTGTAACAATACGGTACTACAATGTTATGTTGCAGAGCTACTCACCAAGGGCAATGAGAAGCAGAAGAGTGGGTAAGCACCAAAGCGCTGATATATTCATGTTGAACTATTTTCAGGCTGCGAGTTGGGTCTTCATATGCACTGCACCAAATTTTACCAACAAATTTTACACCGCTGTAAAAACACAAACAATATTCACTTCTATCGACACTATCAAAAGGAAAGCACTTTAAGTCAAGAAAACATATGGGATGGCTATAGCACAGTTTTCTACACACCTGTATATTTTGCAACAAGAAACACCATATGACAGAGGGACAAAAACAACACCTTCGCTCCCTGCGCCTTCCACCACTATAATGAGCACGGAGCCTGCTAAACGCGCAGGCTTGCTGACCAGACTACGTACGACGCGAGTTTATTGCTGAACATGCTGGCCAACCCAACAGAATTTGATACTATTAGTAAGTAACCTAACTCTATGGAGCTGGGTCCTTCTTGCGAAGCCGCCAGTTGCACAGATACTCGAGAATTTCAAAACATTTTATGGAAGCCGCAGGTTCAATACCGTGTTCGTAAGAGCTCTCCACTGGTCCCTATCCTGACCCATATCAATCCAGTACATACCACTCCATCTTATCTAAGATCCATATTAATATTATCCACCCACCAACGTCTTGGTCTTCCTAGTCGTCTCTTTCCTTCTGGCTTTCCCACCAGTATCCTATACGTATTTCTCTTCGCACCCGTTCGTCCTGTATGCCCTGCCCATCTCATCCTCCTTAACTTGACCATTTTAAATATACTTGGCGAAGAATACAATCATGAAGCTCCTCATTATGCAGTTTCCTCCAACCTCCTGTAACGTCATCCCTCCTCGGATCGAATATTCTCCTCAGCACCCTGTTCTCAGACACCCTCAGTCTATGTTTCTCCCTTAATGTCAAATATGAAGTTTCACACCCATACGAAACCACAGGCAAAATTATAGCTCAGTATAGTCTAATTTTTACGCCTTTAGACAGCAGACCAGAAGACTAGAGATTCTGTGCTGAATGGTGCAAGCAATACACAAATTCAGTCTCCTCTTAATGTTCTCCTGAATTCAATTTTGATTTGTTACTGCCGTTCCCAAATATTTTAATTGTGCCACATTTTCAAATGCTCTGTTATCTCTCTTCATGCTACTATTTTACCCTGCATTCTGGTGACGAGACAGCAACATATACCCAGATTTATCTGCGTTTACGTCTAGACCAATCTTATTACTTGCATCAGTTTAGAGGTTCTGGACTTTTTACTTTATGGTAAATTTATGATCTCCCAGAAGACTTACATCATCAGCATAGACCAGCAGCAGTAGCATTTCATTCCAATGAAACCTGGTTCTTCCTGGTCGTTCCTAATGGCATATTCTAAAGAAAAGTTGAAAAGCAATGGAGAAAATAACACGATATAATATACGTGTAGTTCAACAAACGTCACTGGTTCGCCGTCTTACTTGCAACGCGTCCTTCTAAAACGTATTTAAATTTTCCTTACATACACACAATGTGAACACGGTAATGAACCTTCGGGTTCCATAAAATGCTGGGAAGTTCTTGAGTAGCTGCAGAATTGGCGGCTCCTCCAGAAGGGCTCAGCTCCATTAGTAAGTAAGTAAGTAAGTACACATAATGCGTCTTTTAAAACTTATTTAAAAGCTTTTGTGGTTTGTACTACATGTTTCGACCGACACCGGTCATCATTAGGTGTTTAAAAATTGTTTGTAGAAACTGTTATGCTTCCTTTCTGTGATTCTAATATTCTATGTGTAGTCCCATCTTTGGGCTCGTGTATTTTATGGTACTGGGTGTCGCTTCCTCTTGTGGGTGTCTAGACAACGAGTGTTATACACAACAGGAAGAGACACCCAATACCATAAAATACACGAGCCCAAAGATGGGACTACACATAGAATATTAGAATCACAGAAAGGAAGCATAACAGTTTCTACAAACAATTTTTAAACACCTAATGATGACCGGTGTCGGTCGAAACATGTAGTGCAATGCATAGAAGATTTTAAATTAGGTCTAAAAGAGTCACTGTGTGTATGTAAGAGATTCTTAAATAAGTTTTAGAAGGAAGCTTTGCATGCAAGTCGGCGAACCAATGACGTTTGTTGAATAATAAGCGATGTGCAAGAGGATGCTACAATATAATATTACTATATAGTATAGGCTTGAAGGGGGCGCATACCATTTCAAGTTATCACGTTAGCTAAATAGGAATGTTAATTAAAGTAACTCAATATCTTACGTGCTAGCAGAGCGTAGATCCCCATTGCCTCTCGGTTTGGCCAGTAGCTTTTAGAAAGTCACACTCGGCCATCGCACTAAACTGACATTTGCCAATAGAGACCAACAGAAAACGACAGGAGGGTTTGAACCCTTAAGTTCATTAGATGCGTGATGACATAGGAGCGTGGAAGGGAACACCAAGCCGACAGCTTGTACGTGGAAATTATCCAGGGGCCAAAAACTGCTGACTACCGGGCGCTATAAACATAAGTTATTATTTCATGTTAGGGTGGCTGGCCTTACGTCCCAGTTAACTTTTGACGGGATCCCGTTCGGTGAGTTAAGAAATGAAGAAATGTCCCGGATTTCAACTTCAGATTGTCCCTGTACTTGTTCCCTGAGGGCGCCATCTGTTCCAAAGCAGTTGAGTATCTAAACAGCGTTTCTGGTTACATTTTCATCAGCTACAACAGAAACAAACGAAACACGTGACTGGAGATGTATTACTTGTTAGTTTATACCATGTGATCCAAACTGGGGTCCGATGGCTCGAGACTTTCAGCGCGAGTGTGTTAATTTATGACGTGTTTCCTGTAGAAAAGAAGTGAGCTAGGATAACTTAGTCAGTATGACGACAGACTTACGGCATGGACGGACAGGGTTCGAATCCCGACAGAGGCGAGAGATTTTTATCTTGTCCACAGCGTCAAGAACGGCTCTGGGGCCAACCCGGTTTCCTATCCAACGGATACCAGGGGCCCTTTCTCCGGGGTTAAAGCGGCCGGAGCCTGAAGCTGACCACTAACTTCCATCTAGTGCCGAGATCAATAATGGTTGAGCGATACCACCACTCCCACATACGCCTTCATGGCGAGATGTTTAGTTAATTAAGCATAGGGACAACATTACCTTTACCCTTTACTTCAAGAAAGAATTATGAACAATAAGTTGTCGAAACGTAAATCCACTTTCAGTGAAAATCTAAGCAGAGCATATACAGTGGAAAGAGCGTTTTTACGAATGAAGTACTGCGAACTTCGAAGAAAACTGTTTAGACCTTCACGCCAAGTTTTACAAACCCAAGTCGGTACTGGAGAAAAAACGTTAGAGCACGATCAGTGGCGTCCGGCTAGGCAAAAAGAACAAGTACAACCGGATGACGAGGACGAAAGCGACTGTAAAGTGACCTTTTCTTGTTCTTATTTCAGGGAATGTAAGACATGTAAATATGCTCCTCCATTTCGCCTCTCACCTCCTCACTTTTTAACTTGTATACAGCATTTTCTTTCGAAATATAAGGTCACTCTAATATTGGGTGACAAGCTTTGTGAACTGCTGTACACTAGGGCCGATGAATTTTATTTTTGGATTACTTGCAAGTTGCATAATTTGGAATACTGATTTTAGGAAAGTAATTTTAGGATTTTCATAGCTGCGTGAGAAGAATTCAAAAACAGCTTCGTTTTCGGGGACAATATCATTCACTTGAAGATAAAGGGAAACAAAGAATATCATTGTCGAGGAGGCCAGTTGTAGGACCATGGGGGTATGTATTAACTCCTAGCCAACAATCAGCCAGGAAGTATACAGATCCGCTGAAGTTTCCGTAAAAAGCGTTTTTGTTTGTGTGCGTGTGTGTGTTGGAATCATAATACAACAACAATGCATTGATTACGGAATGAATGAGGAGAGAAGAGTTACTGCAAAAAATGTCGTTCGTCAAAATTCATTTTTGAATGCATGGGAATGCCAAGGGGAGGCAGCCCATGATGTGACTGGCTTAACTAGGATTTTTAATCTAATGTTGTTTTCTCATGTGTTGAGTATTTTCAGGCCCATGTGTCCAACTGTGCCTGTACTGCATATCACATGGGCCCCCGGTTCTATTCAGATATTTCGATTTCCAAGTTTGAAGAGGGGGAACGGGAGAATTGCGATGCTGGCTGCATTTTACCGTGGTGGGGGATAAACGATTTTATATGTAAGAATTCAGTTCACATCTCATAGAGAGCATACTTAGTCTCGCCAAGGCCGTGCCATAGCTCAAGCGGTTAGTCGCTGGCTTCCCACCGCGGCGGCCCGGGTTCGATCCCGGGTCTGGTCAAGTGGTATTTGTTGTGGACAAAGTGGCGCTGGGCAGGTCTTCTCCGAGTACTTCGGTTTCCCCTACCAATCTTCATTCCACCAATTGCTCCACAATCACCCTCCCCTATCATCTGGGGCTGGTACAATTGGCCAGAAGTGGCCGCAGTACAAGGGACTTAGTCCCACCCCACTAGCAATAAAAAAAATAGTCTTGCCTGCGAAAACTAACGTGTAAATGCTGTTTTCTGTGTATTGCACACTGGCCTCTAAAAATGAAATTATCATTTAGCTTTAATCCTCGTTTCTCATTCTCACGGTTTCAATTTCCGTAACCATGGTGGTCCCCGTGGTTCCAACCGGTCCCCACATGTTATGATTCGAACTTTCAAATATTGAGCATAGATGGCAGATTTATCGCTTTGACTTGAATGTGATACGTCAGACTTCGTCGAGTTAAGAATATTTTATTTCATGTTTTGTTGTATGGAAACGTGAAAAGATACCATACGTGGAGCTTTGTTAAGTTCAAAACACTGAATTCAATTGCTGCAGTTGTATGGAATGATGAAATGATACGGTTGACGCAATGAAATGTACATAACCTAAAATCTATTTTTGTGATTAACTGTGCAGGCCTAGGTAAGGAATAATTTTATTCCTAATCAGTTTAATACGTTACAGTGATTGCTATCTTATCTGAAGTAGTTCACTACACTGTATTATGAGAGAGTATGTGTACGTAGTTGACACAAACGAGAATGCGGCTGATCAGCATTTGGGAGATACCCGGTTCAAATCTCTATTATTCTGCATGCATATCCGCGGTCCCTCGTGTAAAATGCAGATCTATTTTTTAGAGATTTTTAGCGATTCCACCCCAATGCATGAAGATTTTCATTTTAGTGTGCATATCCACTGGGCTCCAAGGAAACCTTAAATGAGGATTTCTCCATAGACTTTTTATTCACTACTTGAATAAACACATCATGCAGAAGCGATGTTTGCATACTTATTTCACCTCCAAGACTCGTCGACTTTAATGGTTCAATATATATATTACTTTCCATGAAGCTGAAATAAAATAAATTTTGTAGAAAAAAGGTGATACATAGAAAAATTGTGCAAAACATTTATTTCAAACATTCTTTATGTAATATATATTACAAGAAAATACAAGGAAACATAATGTTATATCTGTACAGTTAATCCACTGTTCATTACCTTATCAACAACAGATTTGTGTCTGCATTCTTAGACCTGACAACTCTCAATAGTGTGTGCAGTCAACTTGGACGAGTCCAGTAAAAGAGATAAGGATGGTGGGATGTGTATGGGTTATAACAGGTCCTTACTTAGAGTGCATCACTCTCCCTCCCCCCCTACCTACAGTGCAGCTGCAACCACTGCCCTGCTACTATGTGCCACATCTCACATACAACCCAAGAGCCCAGGTTTATCAACACGAACAGTCTCTGCAATAAATGAATATTAAGGCCAACACAGGAGGCAAAACTGCAGAGCACACATTTTGACAATATGTATATGTCATTTGGTTTTCTGGGATATGATGCCCTGTAGTCTGTTGAAAATCATCTGACGTTTCAGAGCCTCCATCTTAAGGATGAAGAGTGAGCCAGGCAAGAAACAAACAAAGTTTGCTTTGTGCTTTCCAGTGGTTTCTTGCCTGGCTTATTCTTTGGCCCCAGACAGACACATTATCCTCTGAAACATCAGCTGATTTTCAGTAGACTGCATAGCATTACATCTCAGAAGGTACAACTCTTCATTGCTGTGAAAACCTCAGAAACATTGTAAATATGAGGCTCATGGTCTGTTGAGATGCAACACCATGGAGTAATTTGCTGTTCTGTCTTCAGAGTAGAAGAGTAGACTGGCGACAGCGTTTTACTTCATGTAGCTGCAAGGGCTCATCAAAACAATAGCTGTGACTACACTGTTGCTTATGTATATTCTCAAAACATTACTTTAAAATTTACATGTTTTTCAAAGTTATGGTACCTCATGAATTTCAGGACCATGCATTAAGTGACATTAGTGTTACCCCCACTCCAGGAATTAGCATTATTGATGACAGGAAACAAGAAAGTACAATAGTTGAGTGACCTCTAGTGTCATGATGTTCATATCAATAAAAGAAACGGTGTACCATATGTTTATTTTTGCTTCATAAGGCAAGCAAGTTAGTACATAGAGATTAAAAAATCATTCAACCCAGCACTTCTGAGCTTACGGAAGTGGTCAGTCAACCTCAAAGCTGTATTCCTATGTGGGACAAGGAAACTGGGATATTTACACAATCCCTCCTTGAACATGTGCATGTGACAGAGATTCAAAATAACACTCACTTATGAACACACACTGCGCAGGTTGTACAGAAAACAATACTGGCAGATTGCCTGGCTCAAAATATCACCAAGGCCTGTGTGTCACCAGGTGTGACCACTAATTCCAGCTGTTGCATGCGTTATTGTATTCCATCACCTTGTTGAAGATTACTAATTGCTTAATTAACTAATTAATCACTCTGTAAATTACAAATGATTTTTAAAGTTTCTTGGGGTGGATTGAGACTGAGTCTACTTGGTATGTCGGCCACTAACTGGCAGGGGAAACTGAACTACTCGGAGAAAACCTGCCCCAGTGCCACTTTGCACACCACAAATCCCACATGACCTGACATGGGCTGCCAGTGACTAACCGCCTCAGCTATGGCAAGGTCCTATGCAAATGGTTTAGTACAAATTACTGTCTGCACCTTAAAGCATGGAAGACAAACTGCGACAGATGCACGGTGAGGATGGTTTAGAAGACGCTGGCTTGAAGTTTGACCACGACTCGATTGCAGATGTAACCCCCAACGAAGCGAATAAAATGATGCAGGAGACTAGTGCTACAAACCACATCACTGAACATGAAGAGGAGGCCTTGTTCACGTATGAGGTATGTCCACTGAATTTCTCATATTTTTGTTTGTAAGTTACTTAAATGACCCAACTGAGATTTAAACTGACCACCTGCTGAATACAACTCCCGTGTTAGCAGTAGACCAACCTGTTCGGTGCAGCTGCATTTAATATGCGTGAAACTTGTCACGTGTCACTCAGTGTGAGGTCTAGCAATTGGTATGCCTGACATAAAGAGTTCATGAGATATGAGGTTCTCATCATGGTGAATATAGGGCCGCACCATAGCTTAAGCAGTTAGTCGCTGACTTCCCACCGCGGCGGCCTGGGTTCGATCCCGGGTCTGGTCAAGTGGGATTTGTGGTCGACAAAGTGATGCTGGGGCAGGTTTTCTCAGAGTACTTCGGTTTCCCCTGCCAATCTTCATTCCACCAAATACTTCATTCATCATAATCACTCAGGGCAGGTACGATATGCCGATCACTGGCTGCCGTGCCGAGTGGACCCAGCTGGACTCCTCCCCCCACTAAGCAAATTAAAAATGGTGAATATAGAAGTTATGGTCTTCTGAAATGTGATGCTGTGCCAGTAGTTTGGTAGATAAGTAGGTATCATTGTTTTGGAGAAACCTACACCCTCCATCTTCTGGCTAGAAAAGCGACTTCCTTCTACTCTGAAGATGGAGGCATATTCTGGCACCTGCACAGAGGGAATGAAGGAGAAAGTCCCCAGTGTGGACACTAAGTCCTGAAGTAGGATGTCTCTGAAACGCAAGTAAGACAGGTTACCATTCTATCAGTGCGCCCAAAAAGTTTTCTCATAGGAATTACATGTAAGATTTGATCCTTATTCATACACTTTTGGCAAAAGTGTAATATAACTTACATTTGGGTATATTTAACTTAAATTTTCAAACAATGTGTAGAAGTGTTCATGTCTTTGTAAGATTTGAGGAGTTCACGGCGGTTACTATGAAGAAAGCAGTCTTCTGGGATTTGGCACCGTGTATATGTGGTGTTAACCGACGTTTCGGAGGAACGTATCGCCTCCATCTTCAGGGTCTGCAGTCTGCTTTTACCGGTTCTCACAGTCTCTTCGCTTGCAGATTTCTTATATTTTTTCTTCTACCCTGAAGATGGAGGCGATACGTTCCTCCGAAACGTCGGTTAACACCACATATACACGGTGCCAAATCCCAGAAGACTGCTTTCTTCATAGTAACCGCCGTGAACTCCTCAAATCTTACAAAGACATGAACACTTCTACACATTGTTTGAAAATTTAAGTTAAATATACCCAAATGTAAGTTATATTACACTTTTGCCAAAAGTGTATGAATAAGGATCAAATCTTACATGTAATTCCTATGAGAAAACTTTTTGGGCGCACTGATAGAATGGTAACCTGTCTTACTTGCGTTTCAGAGACATCCTACTTCAGGACTTAGTGTCCACACTGGGGACTTTCTCCTTCATTCCCTCTGTGCAGGTGCCAGAATATGCCTCCATCTTCAGAGTAGAAGGAAGTCGCTTTTCTAGCCAGAAGATGGAGGGTGTAGGTTTCTCCAAAACAATGATACCTACTTATCTACCAAACTACTGGCACAGCATCACATTTCAGAAGACCATAACTTCTATATTCANAACTCGGATAGCATAGTCAGTGTAGTAACTGGCAATGGGCTGGATGACCGAGGAGTCAGGGTTTGAAAATTTTCTCTTCTCCACGTTGTCTAGACCAGCTCTGGGGCCTACCCAGCCTCCTGTCCAGTGGGTCCCAGGGGCAAAGCGGCAGGGGCGTGAAGCTGACCATTCACCTCTAACTACTGCCAAGGACAAGAAAATGTGGATCTATACATCCACTCCCCCATATGCTTAATTAGTTAAGCATAGGGACAACTTTACCTTTGGTTTGAATCTTGGCTGGGACACTGGCAGTCCTGACCATGGGTTTTCATGATTTTCCTCAGTATTTCCAGGCAGATGCTCAGATAGTACATTGATTTTGCCATAGCCCATTCCTTCTAGATGCTTCCCAGTTCATCAATCATGCTACAATCAAATGCTATAGTCTCTATACTAAAAAAATTATTAAATAAGACTTCTTAAATGCAATAAGGGGCAGCGAGTTCAAGCTTCTTCTCCCCCTGCTGGGATGCAATAAAAAGTACAGCTTTCCGACATCATAGTGTTCTGAAAGAAAACATTCATGTCTGCAGGACAAGTGGTTTGCGTATCTGCATTTTAGCTAGTCAGCATTTCAAAAAGACTGTGACTAGTTCAGGCCAAGGCATCAGAAATAAGGAGGTTAGTGAATCTGAAGGAAAGTGAAAGTGACTGTGGCCTAATTTGAGGCCATGTCTACAATCTGACTGGAGGAACTGAGGAAACTCATGAAAGATCTGTCAGGATAGCTGAGATTCAAAACCAGAACCTCTAGACTATGAAACAAGGGCATTACCTGCTTGACTGTGACATTTGGTCAAATGTGTTACAAAATCTCATCCAATTTTTCCAACATTCTGCTCAAAATGAAATCACTCAGCTAGTATAGTGGATGGTATGATAAAATAAGCTCAGGGTCATTATCCCAGAAGTACCATTGATGGTTTAATTTATTTAAATAAATTAAAAATATTATTTACTAGTGTTTGGTTTAAGTCAATTATAGTTTCTTACATATGCCATGTCCTTTCCTTCATAAAAAAAAAAACTCTGTGGCCTGCAGTCCACAAGCGAACTATACCAACAGAGGAACCACTTTGTTGGCGAAGTCAGAGCCAACTTTTGTGGACAGAGGGTGTTACGTGGTCAGCACAATGAATCCCCATGCCTGTTAATCACGGTTTTCTAGACCAGAGCCACTATTTCCGTGAAATAGCTCCTCAATTATCCTCACGAGGCTGAGTGAACCCTGTTCCAGACCCATTACTATTCAGAAAATCTTGTAGCGCCGGAAATCGAACCTGGGACCTCTGGATCTGTAGACAGAACCTCTGACCACTAGACCACAGAGGCGGTCCCCTTTCCTTCATATGTTATGATTTAACATGTATATATCATCTATGGGTATGTAACTTCTGCAGTGGATACAGCAGTGTGAAATTTCTTGAATATAGGAAATCCTCAGACAGACATGCATCGGTTATGTGCAGGTTTGTGGCGTTCAGCAGACTGCCAGCCAATCGTACGGGTCGCTTAATAGCTGATAAGGGCGTTGTGTTTGCAGAGAGTCTTATCCCAGCCGTCTTCTTCAGAGAAATGAAGCTCAAGTTGCCTGCAGGAGTACCAACCCAACCTCTTCAATCACTACAGCAAGTGTCTGCATACCTTCACAAAATTCATCGTCTAGCATTCTGCACAGGAACTGGTTTACATGACCCAATTAGAAGCATGAAGTGTCGTATTTATGTCGATATGCCAAGTTCTGTTAGACGCTGCACTGCATGCAGTACCCAGCGACAAGCTGTTTTATTTGCTGCTCAACAGAAGGCGACGTGAGGCTTATCAAATGGAACTGAAAGAAATAGCAGACCAGATTATAAAGTGATCTCTTGTTGAATCTTTATTTGTACATATAATATGACTGCTTGTCCTTGTATCATTCAGTATTGTACGTGATTGTCAGAGGGCTTCCTGCATGCTGTTGAGCCACCTGCATCCAACTCTTCTGCCTCAGTGGCTGAATGATCTGCAGGAAGTTCTCAGCATAATGAGTAGCATAAGCCAGAAAACTGTACTGCTGTGTTTCAGCATAACTACTTAAAACCTTGTTCATTAAGTGTGGGATGTACATTATTCAGGTTTACTTTGTATAGTACGCCTGTACACTTAAACTTGGTTGGTTTTCTGTGATGTCTATACGTTAGCAATTCTCAACTGTTCATTAACCTTTAAGAGTCGGCATTTAAACCCCCCACGACTGCGCTGCTGCCGGAGTTAATTTGACGTTGCCCTTTTAATATTGTAGACTTTCAGAAAAAACTACATATTTTCCGTTCTATGCAGCTTAGAATTACGAACTAAAAACCGCCTGAAAGAGAATGAAATTTCCTACAATATACCTAAGGCAATTTTTACAAATAAAAATTAACTGTGATTGTTATGTCATGAAATTCAAAATATACTCTCTTTTATATGTGTAATGAAATTCCAAAAGACTTACCCATAATTTTTTCTTCAAATTTGAGACGTCGTTATATCCAAAATACATTGACACTATACACCAAAATGTTTGGTCAGACTGTACACGAGTTTCAACTCGTTGCGTCGTGTAAGTTTACGCTACTATAGATACTGCGTGCGGGAGCGCGGAGAGGCAGAGTTTGCTTCAGCGCGATGTGAAGGTCACACAGACCTCACTTCTCATACGCTGGTAGACAATCTGGTTCAGTCTCTCGCTTAGCGAACAAACAGGAAGTTATTGTTTCTATCTGGCTGGCCGGACAGTGTTGTCAATGTTCAGTTCCAGATGACTCAATGAAAAATCTTGGCTTCCCCAGAGAAACAGTCCGCCACTGACTCACAAGCTGATAATTCAGACACTCACTAAACACGTCACACTTCCTTGAGAGCTACAGAAGCAGTGATCTGCCCGCACAGAGGAATGTTGGGTCAGCTGTTCTGTGAAGAAGCTTCCACTCTGTTTGGCTGACCAAGTCACAAACAGTCTTACCTACATGTAAACGAAATCGAACCCAGTGCCATGATGAAGGGTTTTATTGTTCAGAGCCAACAATTGGACCTCTGACTTGAACTTGCGTGTGTTTGTTTTGGTTTCAAACTCAACGTCTAACCGGCAGCACTTCTAAAGTGAGCACGTGTCTTGCGTCCAGTATACTGGACTTTCGGCATCTTCGAGGTCACAGGTACCGTCCGGTATACCGGACTTTCGGTCGTTAAAGGTTAAAGGTCCTATTTTTTTATGTTTGTTTCTGTGACCATCTTCCTGGTTTTACAATTATATTACCTATTATGAATATCTTGCCAGAAGATTTTGTTCCACTTTGCTCCCTCGAACAGTCACCAGGAAACATGGCGTGCCTCCATATACCACGTAACTGCAACAAAAACAAGTCACTATGTATCTCTTAATTTTAAACAAAAAACTGTATAGAGTGAAACCTCTTTGGGGGCCAGTGGATTTTAACATTAAATTGGAGGAAATTTAATATTGATATTGACTTGGGATCACTGAAACTGATCGTTAAACAAGGAAGAAAATCTTAAGATGGTGATGAGGGTTCTATTGTAAGATCTTAAAACTTTCACTGTGAAATCATGTGATGTATTTTCCCTGGGCTATAATTGAATGTCTTTATAACATAAAATTTCATACTCAGGGTCAAGATAAATGGAACTGAAGGTTAAGTTCAGAATATTTTACCTGTCCATCACCTTACTTTAAACACAAAAGCTTAAATTACAGTGGAACCAACATCTAATATTCTTCAGTTTAAGGTTTCCTTCATTTAGTTTTCGATTTCAGTGATCCCACGTCAGTAACCTCTGCCTTACATGTCCACAATCTATGATTTCCCTGATTACTCTTCAAATATACTGCTCCTAAAAGAAACCTTAAATAGGATTTCACTGAAAAAAAAAATAAATAAATAAACTGAAGTATCCTGCTGCTTTACATAAATGTGAAACTTGTTCAAGCACTACCACATTTATATTGTGATCTTCAAGATTATGACACCCTATGTTCTGGTTGGTGGGTACCAATGTTTTGGAGAAACACCCTGCCTCCATCTCCCTCCGGCACCTTCGTACTCACAACATAAGACTACATGGTGCCATAACCCAAAGACCAGGATACAAACTTTCACTGCTGTGATAACCTCAAATCTCTTACATATATGTATCTTCATAAGCACAGACTGAACATTTTTCATAAATCTTGGAAGTAAAGCTATCCCTGTAATAGGCTGTGGAGGCCCATAGGGTTGTGAGACGTCGAGGCTCCCACATTTTCTAGACAATTGGCTCATAGATGGCGGTGAGGCTCTCAGCCTTATGCGCCAGCTGCCCTTTACCCCCAGGAAGATTCCTGGTACTCATTTCTGTTAGAGGCTGAGTTGACTCCAGGGCCATAGTGCGGCTGGAAGGATTAGTGCAATTGAAAAATCCAGTGACCACATTGGGAATTGAACCCGCAACCTTCTGGCTTGTAGCATGGTGCCTCAACCAACAATGCTTCTGCATGCCACTCATAAATCTGGTAGCCACACAAATACTGTGGTCACCAAAGAAAGGTTGCTCAACATTTTCCGACACGCTGCTGTAGCTTTTGCCTCTGCTCAGCGTGCAAGCGTCATGTATTCCTGTCATCGCACTGCCTCTCCTAAACTCTCCCAGGGCAACTTTGCTTCTCCCTGTACAACCATATATTTTGAACTGTATAAGGCTAACTTACGTTTCTCTAGCTAGGACTTCGCCTAGTGTGCCACTAGCGGTAACTTGATGCAGCGTATGACGACCTCTGCATTCGTAGTATATGTTCAGCTCAGAAGGAATATACGAGGAATCTTTATCCCAGTCAGGGGTTGACTCAAACATGGCAGTGAGATGTTGTGAGAACCTAGCAACAGAATCAAACACAGCATTGAGATACTGTGAGAACCAGGATAAAAAATCAGACCTTCACACTCGACAGCCAAGAATGACATACACTGTGCTCACAAAAATGAGCTTTAGTGAGTTAAAATGTGTGAAACTTTGGAGAAAATCTGAAGTTTTAAAACACTGCATCTCTTACATTTACACAAGAAGGTAACATTTCATATTTCCCTTGTTTTCTGGGCCCAAGAGACTTCAAAATTTGATTAGTCAGAGATGTTGATGCTATTTTTGCCATTAAACTGAATAGAATTCTGAAAGTCACAGGTAGAAGCCCTAGTGAGGCAGCCTCTCCACCGAACTGCTCGGAAATGGGTTCAAAACCTGGTAAAAGGGAATACTGTTGAATGGTTCCAATAAGACAGATGCAAATAATGAACAACACTGACAAGTTCTATCTTCGAACCTCAGACTGGACTTCAGTGCAGACAGTTTCGTAGAGAAAGCAGATGAAAACTGAAGTTCCATTGCGAAGCATTTCCAATTAAAATACTGTATTGTAATGTTGTAAATATACCATTAAACAGTGGTGTTCAAATTTACTAGCCCAGGCAGCTACAGTATTTCAGCATTTATGGGTATGCAAAGTAAACTTACTGTAAAAGCTGTGCAAAAGGCTAAGGAAAACTGCAAAACTCACGTGTCATCCTCACAGAATTCTTGAACCAAGTCAGAGACTTCGTACTCTGGATATAGGAACATGACAGGCCACACCAGACTGCCTTTTCCATCCAGGTGTACATGCCCCTGTGCCACCACCGGACTGCTGGGTTCTAATGCCGCCATGGATAGTTCTGTCAACAACAGTTGATATGAAAACTGTACAATGGAGCATGACAGTTTCAGCCACTGTCCAATGATATACTGTGAAAACTCAAAGTTCGTTAACTAACAAGCTAGACAACAAAGTGGATAATTTTCAGTCCAGTGTGACACAGAAGTTTACAACACTTCAGTCTTTATTCACCTTACATGTTTCGATTCAAAAGAATCATCCTCAGAGGCGCGCCACTATGATCAGGAAACACTGTCACATAAGATGTTTTAACCATATGCACTTAAGCTATGAATAATGCTCACTATATAAATTTTTGTTATTATCACGGTTGGTTTTGGTGTTTGACTTAATCATTCACGATGAATTCTTGAAGTGTAGATTTACGTATGATGCTTTTTCTTTTTAAGCGTATTTGCTGGGTATTCTGATTGGGATTTCCCACTGCACTCGATATGATGTTCACTTTTCCATACAGTAGCTTCCCTATGTATTTAAAATTGTATTAAAATTTCTTTTGTGTATAAAAAATTAGTTATTATGTTAAAATATCGTGAGCCAACGTTGGGTCATGTTGGCTTCCTCCTGATGGTGAAAGATGTCGTTTATTTCTCTTGATTATATGTTCTGTAAATATATTATTATATTAATTTTTTATTTTATTCTATCTTATATAGTTATATATAATGCTTTTAGGTTTATTAGAGTGTCTGGTTAGGCCTTACCTTATTGTTAGTCGTGTAGTTTATGTGTGTGCTGTGTCATTTGTACTGTTTTGAAGAGTGCTGTGTCACATATTATATTCTTCCTGTGTTTATGACGTTGAAGAGGGTGTGTTCAAGTGATGTATAATAAGGTCAAACATGTTGTTTTGATTGTTTATTTCCCTTATTTGTTTCTGTGAGAGAATTAACAACTGTCTTGATGCTCAAACACCATCTGATATATGTGGGCAGTGTTCCTTTCACACATCTACTCCACTTCTCAAATTCTGTTGATGTTATATAGAACCCAAAACCATTAAACAGGTAGACACACAATATATGTAGCAGCACAGATTTGGGATGTAAGTTTTCATGATGTCAGCATCTCGTGAGCACCCATTGCGTCAGCTAAGCAGAATGGCTGATACTCTGGTACAGGTTTTTTTTTTTTGTGCTGGAATTAGCGAAAACAAACTCTCTTACTGTTGTACAGCAGCATTTTAGAACATGATATGGTAAACCTCCACCTACAAGGCAGTCTATGTATGACTGGAGCAAGAAATTTCAGAACACTGGTTGTTTATGCAAAGGGAGAAGTTCTAGGAGACCACCTGTATCAGCGAAACAAGTGGCTCGTGTTTGTGAGATACATGCCCAGCCCTAAGAAGTCAACAACACATGCAAGTTTAGAATTACAGATTCCACAGCAGAGTGTGCAGAAAATTTTGCAGAAACATTTCAAAATGTTTCCGTTTAAGCTACAGTTAGTGCACAGTAATGATGACAAAATTGTACATAATTCTTTCTGCATGGACATGCAGCAGTGGAGTGAAGATGATGAAGCTTTCTTCAACTGGCTAACTTTCAGTGATGAGTCGACCTTCCACAGTAGTGGAAAAGTCAATGCATACAACATGCATACATGGGGAACCGAAAACCTGAGAGAAATGGTCCAGTATGTGCAGGATTCACCAAAAGTTAATGTGTTTTGTATTGTATGTCATACAAAGGTGTATGGGCCATTCTTTTTTCGAGAACACAGTGACCGGAAGAATTTACCTCGACATGTTTAGTGAGTGGCTGCTGCCTCTACTACAAGAAGACAGTGCTGACTTCATTTTCATCCAAGATGGGCCTTTCTGGCACATGGGGATTCAAAATTACCTGGATCAAAATCTGCCTCTGTGTTGCATTAGCTGCTCAACAGACCAGAACATGGCACTGACACGTTGGCCACCAAGATGTCCGGATCCAACGCCGTGTGGGGATATATCAAAGACAGAGTTTTTGTTCCTCCACTTCCTGTGAGTGTAAGCGATCTAAAGAAACGCATCACAACAGCTGTTGCGAGTGCTGATGAGGACATGCTCTGGTGTGTTTGGAACGAATTGGATTATTGTATTAATATCTGTCATGTGACAAAAGGCTCACACATAGAACATCTGTAACTTAGTCATACATACTTACAGATATATGCTTAAAAACCATGTCAGTCTTTTGGCTATATCAATAATAATTTGGTTTGTATGAAAAGTTTTTATAGTAACCCAGTGTAACATTTCCTCTGTGAAATAATATACACATCTGTGGTTACAGCCTGAAAAAGACCAGAAGGTCAAGAGGTCTTCCTTCTATTTAACCCACACAAATTCCTTACCTGTCCCTTCTATATGAATCCCTCTCTCCTTTATGGCTCTCAGCAATGCCTGTTCCTTCTCTTTTTCCTTTCTTTCTGATACATTTTGCTTCCGGATGTTTCTCTCTTCCATTTTCTGATTCAAAGCATAAGAACAGATATACTATATATTAATTTTAAATTCTGCAAACAATTCATGAAGATGAAACGACTGCTATGGTTAATATCACAGGAAGATATGGCACGCCATAATACAGTAAATACCTAAAAGATACAGAATTGCCACAGTTATCAGTATCTATTCTCAGGGCTTGCTGGGTTTAATAAAAGTGACTACAGTGACTAGGCTAAGGGCTGAACACATCAGGGGTTTTGGGATTCAATTTCTTCTCTTTTTTCACTGCATCCAGAGTAGGTCTGTAGTCCACCTGTTCTCCTGTCCAATGGGAGAACCAGGGCTCCTTCATCAGGAATAAAGCAGCTGCAATGTGAAACTCATATTCACCTTCACCTAAAACTGAGGTTAAGAATGCAGGTAATTAAGCACAGGGTCAACTTTTACAATTACCTACTTTACAGGGTCATTACAATCTGTGATGTGTAGTAATTCATACAGGGTGACAGATACTGAGGGCCATCTTCCCTGTATGATATTATTCTGTGCTAACAATGACTACGGAACAAGCCTGAATATAACGTGGCGTAGAGTACGAACACAAGATTAAAACAAAACATTCTGGATTCATCAGTACTGCAACTAGAATACAGGCCGGATGACTGACCAATCTGGGTTCAATTCCCTGGAGGGGCACAGATTTTTCTCTTCTCCACTGCATCTGCCTCTGAGGTCTACCTAGCCTCCTGTCCAGTGACTACCAGGGGCTCTTTCCCCAGGCATAAAGTGACAAGTGTATGAAGCTGACCACACACCTCCCTCTACAGTTGAGTTTAAGACATTACACCATGCTAACAAGGACTAAGTAACTAATGATGCAATGTGTAAGTAAGTTTAAAGAGACCTTGCAGCACTAAACTCACCTTTCCTGCAACAGCTCTGGCTCGAAGTTCCAGACTAACTTTGTCAGTAGGGGAACCAAGAAGCATTTTGTCACACAGAGCGATGCATTCATCGTATCTCTGCAGAAACATGCAACACTGAGCAGCGCGGACCTGTGCCTTGGGGTAACATGACCGAATTTTCAGCGCTGCTCGACAATCGAACAGACATGACCTGAAAGAACAAAGTCTTGTACATACCCTCTGATGCACCTTCAACAGAACTTGACCATGCTTTCTGGAATTCAACAAATGTGAAAAATCCTGCAGATGACATGGAATGTCATTGATAGAAGGTTTGCGAGTGGAAATTTATCTTCTGCCAAGACCAATGCATCTAATGAGATTCCAAACTTTTACTGCCTTCGATGATTCCAATGAAAGATAAGCAATTAAACTGTGTTACTCTGTTGTATAAACATTTCTCTTACATGTAATTTACTACGAATAGGCCAAAAGAAAACCCTATATGGTGGGATCATGTGATACATATTTCTGATACCATTTGTATTCAGAATTGTCTGAAAGATGATATACCATACAGTGAATCACTTAATTAGTAAGTTAGGATTATGTATGGTTTTCTGGCATATGAATCTGTGCTCTTTAGTAGATGTGTACTAGTGTTTGAGACATATACTGTCTCAAACTTTAAAAGCAGCAGAGAGAAGGGGGGTGGGGTGATATGTAGTATGGGTGAGGGAGGCTGGGACCAGGGGTATGTACAAGGCATTAGGAACCAATGCCCTGCAAAGGATTATTTTCTTAAGTGGGGGGAAAAAAAACATTTACACAGAAGAAAGGAAGGGAATGAGGCAAAATACAGAAGTTTATCTGCTTCTCTGTCACCTGTAGTTTTTCAAGAAGAAATGTGCAGCTGCTCGGTTGTTATACAATTCTGATTCAAGCACGGAATCTCCGCATCGCTGCTTCAATCCTTCTGTATAGCTCATTATTGCAAGGCGATATTTTTTTATCTTGAAATTATAGTTACCATCTTCTTTATATGTAGCTGCCAATTCTGAAATGAATTTTAAGTTTCTAACTTACTATAATGGATGAGGTTTTTATGACAGTAAGCATTAAGATTATATACTTTTAGGATGTGATGCCATGTAGATATCCAATTATGTACACTTCCAACTCTTCCACCTGAACAGCTGAATGGTTTGTGGAAAGTTCTCTGACAACCACGCACTTGATGCTATGGCAATCCTTGTATTGAACTTCCATCTTATACTCTAGCAACCAACTGGTGGCAATTTTTATTTCAATCAGAGTATTATAAGTACCACCTGCTATAAATTCAAAACCTCCACCCATAAAATGTATTTATGTTCTTCATATGACTCTCTGTATAAACAACAACTATTTCTCAAAACATGCTCATTTAGTTTTGTGATGGAAATGCAGTGAGGTAGCAAAGGAATATACATTATTTACATGAACTTCAGGCTTCAAAACTGATCAAAATGGCACTGTTACTAAAAGAAACTAAAGACTGTGTCTGCAAACACATAATGCTGCAGCATATTAGAAACAGTACCTTGTGGTGTGTTATCAGTTTCACTGTACTTGAGCTGCTGCAGGCCCTCCATGAGTGGCGACAGTGGCTCTCCTGCTTCTGGTGTTTTGGTCATGAAGAATGGATGCTTTTCCATTTCCTGTATTGTATACACAATCTAATATATATAAACATATAAGCGTTATTTTTCCTTAATTTCCTCTTTCCTACCACAAACCCAATAGAGCATACTCAAAAATGTTATGAAATCTACTCTGTACTCCTGTCAATATGTATGGTAGTTACACCTATTAAAGGTATGCACGGGTACTGCAATAGGTTTCTGGGTGTGGTTCAAATCGGCGTTCCAAATATTTATTTTTTAATTATAAAAGTACTCTTTCCTTTCTTCTGTAAACTAAGGGCCTAACATCGGTGGCTCTGAAGAACACTACTGTCTGAGGTGTGAAGCCATGTGGTCTGGTATAAGTTTACAGCCGTTGTGTGTTAGTGAACTTACCATAATACATGGGGTCAGATTCTTGAAAATACCACGAACTATAACCTATGGTTTAGAAATATTACATAAATAACTGAAGAAAAGGATACTGTGTTATTTCCCAACTTTGGTTTGTGAAATCTAACCTCTTGCCATCGGTCCTCTGGCCATTCATCAGTGGACGATCGTTTTTCTAACCCTCCAATAAATTCATCCAACTCCTGGTCTAATTTCTCTGCTAACCTTCTCCGTTTTTCGTCTGACATACACATCTCCCCTTTACTGATGGCGTTAGTAGCTTTTGAATCCATTCCTATATTCACAACATTTACGCCATAACACAGTTGTCTACATAATTCCACATGAACGGCTCACTATCCATGATCACAACCACGGATCGACACGCATCTTTTCACGGATTTCGTACAACGTTTGTCACCATAGACAACATGCACTGTCAAAGCGGTCAAAGCCCACAGACCTGTTCATGTAATGTAATTCTCACATATTTAACCTTATCAATTTCATGAGTTTAAGTGTGCATATATATTTTATGCATGCACAGATTATTTATTGACAATAAATATGAACAGATCAATCAGGCCATTCCTTCAATCACAACATTTAAAGGTGTTACTATACCGCGAGGAAGCTCCATAGCTCAACCAGTTAGTCGCTGGCTTCCCACCGCGACGGTCCGGGTTCGATCCTGTGTCTCATCAAGTGGGATTTGTGGTGCACAAAGTTTCACTGGGGCAGGTTTTCTCCGAGTACTTCGGTTTCCTCTGCCAATCTTCATTCCACCAATTTCTCCACAATAGGCCAGAAGTGATCACAGTACAAAGGACTTAGTCCCACCTCACTAGCAATAAAAAAAATATTATACTGCGAAAGCTATTCCTGATATTGGCCACCGTATGGTCGCAAATGAACAAGATTCAAAATCCTCTAACTTTGACACCCCTAGACTATTACCCAACAGCTGATCACTATTTGTGTAGTTATCCGTGGTTGATCGGTCCCAAGTCCCAAGTAGCCGCAAGTAGCATAGTAGGCGATAGTAGGCAAAGTGCAGAAGGGCAGAGTAGGTTTATGTAAGAGTTGGGACTTAGGTGACATTGAATACCAGCATAAAGATGGTATATTGTTTGAGACTTTAACCATAATTTTAATTAAGCTTCGTTTCTTAATAATGTCAGTGTAAGACAATGTATGTGTTGTAATGTAATTACATATTAGCGTGTAACAGCATTTTCCACATCATTTGGAATGACCTCTGCTGTGACCTTATGTACTTGCAGGATTTAAAACATGAAACAATACACCAGTATGAATTTACTGAATTATTTATTTAATTACAGAGTTCTCCAATCCGTGTTGTAGTGACTGGTGCAGCAGGCCAAATCGCCTATTCCTTGCTGTATCAAATAGCTAAAGGTGATGTCTTTGGAGCAGATCAGCCAATTATTCTTCATTTATTGGATATACCACCAATGATGGAAGTACTGGGTGGCGTAGTGATGGAAATAATCGACTTAGCATTGCCACTGGTTACAGAAATTGTCCCTACAGCTGATCCTGCAGTAGCTTTTAAAGAAGTTGAAGCTGCTTTTCTTGTGGGTGCAATGCCTCGCAAACAGGGGATGGAAAGAAAGGATCTTTTGTCTGCAAATGTTAAAATTTTTAAAGTTCAGGTATATAATATGTAGGTTTGTTTCTACCCATAGCCTTGTCACTATACTAAGCTACCTTACATTTTCTTTAAATGTAATATATCGTATTTGTATTGCAGGGAGAAGCACTTGACAAATATGCCAAAAAGACAGTAAAGGTGTTAGTGGTTGGTAACCCTGCAAACACCAATGCACTGGTTTGCTCAAAGTATGCACCATCAATCCCTCGTGAGAACTTCACGGCCATGACACGTCTTGATCAGAACCGTGGGCGTGCTCAGATAGCAGAACGTCTAAAAGTCAATGTAGGACAAGTTGCAAATGTGATAATCTGGGGCAACCACTCAGCTACTCAAGTGCCAGATGCTAACAGTGCAACTGTTGATTTGGGGTCTGGGCCTCTGCCGGTGTCAGAAGCCCTCAAGAATGACGAATGGCTAAAAGGAGAATTTATTACAGTTAGTAGATATTAGTTTGTATGCAGCATAACAGCATTGATGTTCAGAATCTTGGTAATCCCAAGTATATTATACTGTCATGAGAACCCATTAGGATTTACTCATGATTTTCCTCAGTCTCAGAGCCTCAAACTAGTCATCTCTTCCTATTTTATCATTCACAAGACTTCATATACTTTAAAAATAAAGTATGTCTGTAACAGGGAAAGGGTTAAATAGTATTTATTTATGCTTTGTTTAACAACACTGTCAGTGTCTTTTACTGTATATTGTTTACCGAATTGAAAATGCGAAGGGAAATGGGCATGGCATAGTTAGAGATACTGTTTCGACATTTGCATAGCAGAACTGAGGATAGCAACAAAAATATTGGTTAAGATGGTGATTATCCTGGCAGAGATGTGAACCATGCACCACCAAAGTAGAAATTAGGAGAGTTACTACTTGATTGGAAAAGTGTTAAAAATATTTTAACAATATTTCAAGCATCTAGACCTGCAAAGCAGAAAAATGAGGGTTGATTTTATCACTGAGGTGACAATGAAGATTATTGTCTTATGGAATGTGACACCGTGTAGTCTGGTAGGTATTGACCAGTGACTCTTCTACCATGAAGACAAAGTGAGGCTAAGGAAAGAGTTAAAACATTACAGTAATTTAATATGAAAATTCAGATACTGATTGTAAGGTATGTGGTTTGGGACTGGTACCTTACAGACCGTCCAGAAGCGAGGTGCTGCTGTGATTGCAGCACGAAAGATGTCGTCAGCAGTGTCTGCTGCAAAGGCTGCAGGAGACCACATGCATGACATTTGGCACGGAACTCTTCCCGGGCAGTTCGTGTCCATGGGGGTCATTTCAGACGGATCATACGGTGCACCTCAAGACGTCATATTCTCTTTCCCAGTTACCATTGAAAATAAGGAATGGAAGATAGTTCAGGTAAGTCACATTTGCCGTATACAGTCCTTCCCCCCACTCCAGATACATGTTTGCTGGTGCTTTTATACTTGGGTCTTTTTGAAACGTGTCACAACCCCCTGGGTCTCTGAGGCCTGTTATAGGGATAGCTTTACATTTTACCTTTAGTGGTAGTATGTGTGGATCACTTGCTGAAAATATGCCTTAGCTTATACACACCATTGTCTGTCATATCTGTTGATCCCAGCTACTTTCTAGGAAGAAACTGCATTACACTAATTGTAACTCGTTAACTAATCCATCTAAATGGTTTAAAATTTAAGGCCTGGAGTGTAGAGCTGTACCCTGGGAACATTAGTGCTACTTAGTTCTGCAATGGAATTTTGCAGCCAAGAACCCCAAAAGAATGTGTGTTGGGATAGCTCAGTCAGTCTAGGGACTGGGGTCTCATTCCTGGCAGGGAAAATATATTTTTTTCTTCACAACATCCAGACCAACTCTGGGGCCCACCAAGCCTCCTATCCAGTGGGTATTGGGGGCTCTTTCCTCAGCGGTAAAGCGGCCAGGGCATGAAGCTGACTCACCTCCATGTAGTGCCAAGGTTAGGAATAGCAGAGTTATATCTCCACTCTCCTTCACGACATACTTAATTGATTCATTAAGCACAGGGACAATTTTACTTTTACCCACAGAATAAAGCAGTGATAAACTGCAAAACCACTGCATTTCAAGTTCTGGTACTGTGGATGTTCAGCGCCATACAAAGGAGGAAAAAGACGAGAGCTTCTAAAATTTTAAGTTTTAAAAGTAAGAGGCCCTGTGAAAAATATTTTTAACCTATCAGTGTCTAGAAAGACATTACAATAAAAGTTTATAATACCCTGGATTTACTAACACTTTCATATTGAAGTGAATGCTGGGCAAATTATTTATGAACATGAAAATACACATGAAGAGACTGTAAAATAAGTGGAAACATATTAACAGAATTAGTGAAGATTGATGATAAATTTGAAGACGTTTTATGTAGAAATGTATGAAATGCCATTTCCTTAATCATTAAAGCAAAAGTTCCCACTGTGTCAGTTATATAGTTTTACACTCTACTGAAATAATGAGGGGGCACGCGGTAGCATATTTGGTTAAGGCACTATGCTACAAATTGGAAGGTGGCGGGTCGAATTCAGATGAGGTGGATTTCTTCAATTTACCTAATCCTTCCAGGAGCACTATGGCCCTGGGGTCGACTCAGCCTCTAACAGAAATGAGTACCGGAATATTCTTGGGGGTAAAGGGCGGCTGGTGCGTAAGGCTAACAACTTTATCACCATCTATGAGCTCATTTTCTAGAAAATGTGGGAACCTCAACATCTCACAACCCTGTGGGCCTCCATGGCCTGAGCATACCTTTACTTTTTTTTTTTTACTGAAATAATGAAATTGCTTGCTTATTATGCTGGTTTAGTATACGGCTTGTTTTGTGTTCAGGGCTTGCAGATAGCAGACTATCACAAACCTCTACTTGAAGCCACAGGTAAAGAACTTCTAGAAGAGAAAGCCGAGGCTCTAGAAGTGTGTGAACACTGACGGGCAGCGCCCCCAACCATGGTAACATCACGACGACGCTGCAACATGTAGTACGTTGTGTCTAGCCACAGTATGCTCATATGACGGGATATTATACAGCAAGCATTTCAACTGACATCATGGTTGGAGGGCATAAGCACATGTTGAGGAAAAGAACATATCATTTTATGTATGTACTACCTCACAGAGATAAGATATTTAATTCCAAATATGTTGTTAAATTGTAATCAATCATATATTGTTATTTTCATGGTTTTGGTATTTATTTTAAAACAAGTCACGGATTAAATTGTTACTCATTGGTATAATGTAATTTGAGATGTCTGTACAAGAATGGAATGGTTTGAAAGCAGTTTAGATAATTTGAAAGTAGGATATGATTCTCTCTCTCTGTCTACATCCAAGTTTCTGCTGTGCATATTAATAGGAGGCCTGCAACTGAATTTTCGTTTCGTATTTACTGTATGCGGAGCCAGGATAACTGTTGGAATAGTGACAAAGGTTATGTGGACTCGATGACTGGAACTAGGATTTGATTCCTGGCAACAGTAGGAGACTTTGTCTTCACAGCATCCAGATTGGCTCTGGAGCCGACCCAGCCTCTTATATATTGAGTATTGGGTGACCCCTCATATGTCCTGATGGCATGGCACTTTTTAAGCACAGGGACGACTTTACCTAATTACTGTACAGACATTTCGATGATATTTGGTGGGAGAACAAATTACTGGTCCTTTATTCTTCCTGAGTACTGCAACAGGTGGTTATTACTCCAAACTGTGCTGTCATGTGAAAGGGATTGGGTTGAACTGGTGACAGAAAAGGCTCTTTGTTATTTGCTACTGTTATATACCAATATATATGTATATAGTATTAAATGTGTGTTGCTGCATTTCTAGCTTTTACAGCTTTATCATTCACATTCGAACTAATTTTTGTTTGTGAATGGTTAAGAAGCCATTAGTATATGCTGTATAGCATTAATCAGGGATAACTCAAACATTCAAGATATTTATTTGTGCTGCTACGCTCGGGATATTGACTTAATTTTGCTCACTTATTAGATGATACTTTAAAAATGTATTATATTTGGGAATAAAGGATATTTTAAGTGATTGACAGTACTATTGATATTCCTGCACACTCCTCTACCATACAGACTGGCACAAGTAATGTGTCTGATTCCAATTTAGAAACTAACCAGTGCCTGATTGGCTATCATCTGTTTTTTTTTCTTCATAATTTCCTTTAGCCCCTCCAGTAAATATGATACCTCAAAACAGGCCATGTTATATAGGGTGTCCAGATGAAAGGTATCCAAAATAAATTTATATCTTGGAAAGTAATTGTCATACACGTATCCAGTTTATGTCATCGGAAAGGAAAACCTCAAGTTTTTTCCCATGCCTGCCTTGTGCGCATGTGCCACCATGTTAAGAATCACTTGGACAGTGATGGCTGGGAGATAGATCAGCAGAAGTGGATCAATTGCTTGGCCTCCTAGGTCGCCAGATTTAACCCCACTGAATTTTTTCTTGTGGGGTTATGTGAAGAACATTGTCTACCAGGTTAAGATCAACGACCTGCAAAACCTGAATGCCCGCATAAGGGACACTGTGGCTATGGTAACACCAAACACGCTGGATCACCTGGATATTTGTCATGCCACCAAGAGAGCCCCACATTGAAATTAATTGAGAACATTATGTACTCAGAAAAAACTTAGATAGTTTCCTTTGTAGTTATGTAACCCATAAATATGTACAATAAAAGCTTTCTGAGATATAATTATTTTATTTTGGATACCTTTCATCCGGACACCCTGTACTTCTTTTAAAACACATCTGACTGTGGTATACCTTGAGTAGGCAACCTCACAGATGAAAGATCTTTGTGTCTGAGTTCTCTGGTACGGAAATTTGGCTACCCCTCGTGTTCATATAATCTAGTAATTTTCTATGATTACGATCTGTGTTACTGATGATACAGCCTCAAAGATATTTAGTCAGAGAACAGCACCATCTCTCGTAATCTCTGAAGCAGATACATCACCATCCTCTCAAATTTTAGGCCTACCAAGACCTGCTAATTTTACAAATAACATCCCCTGACACAATGTGGACGTATTAACGCCCTGATCGTCTGAACAACTACGCCAGTGAGGGCAGAAGAAATGCACCCTTGAAGCTCCAGGCTGGGGGTTGGGCATTAGGCTCAAGAACCTCATTTCTGAAGACAGGTTGTATGATGTAAAGAATGATTTATGGGAGCTGAAAGTGAAGAGATGGAGGCAAAGTTCTTGGAGGATGCTGTAATTTCAATGCCTGGGCTTTACATTACAAGTAGTTACTATAGGATTCTGACGATGGTGTATAACACACTGATATGTTGGGTTTTTGGACTTTATCCATCGTCCTGGTTTTTAAGATAACAAATAAAAACACGACGTTTCGGAAACTGGATCTGTTTCCGTCCTCAGGTGAAGGAAAACACCTATTCAGTTGGGTCAGTGATTGAGGCTAGCTCTTTCTAAGGGACCCAACTGAATAGGTGTTTTCCTTCACCTGAGGACGGAAACAGATCCAGTTTCCGAAACGTCGTGTTTTTATTTGTTATCTTAAAAACCAGGACGATGGATAAAGTCCAAAAACCCAACATATCAGTGTCTTTACATTACAGTTTGTGGGAATTCAGAAATTCTGGGTATTACCTTATTTATATTTTATTGATACTGAAGTGAGCATCAGAACATAGAATCACAAAACATCTCATTACTAGAAGCCTTTCTTTCTCAGTTCTATAATCTTTCACTAGTCCGAGAAATATCATTTTTCTCACAGAAGGTAACATGTATCCTCATAACACACACACTCACACGCACACAACCCCACCCTGAATTAGGCAAACTAAAGTCTTCTGTTCCTTCTCAAAATCAGACTGTCACAGTGATATATATTTACAACCATCTGGTTATCCACAGGAAAACATTCTTCCTTGCAATAATCCCGTTTGCTTGCACAGTGTCTGCACTTTGCTTCCTTTTCTGCTGTTGTGCAAAAAGGCACATATAAAGAAATAACGCAGCCTTCCTTTCATCACCCACAAAACCAAGACTCCTTTACCTTGCCCATGAAAGTTGCACAAAACAAAACTGGTGCTACCTACAACACATATTGGTTAAAGCATTTCTAGAAACTAGAAGCTGTTCCATCTTGTGACGTCAAACTGAAATCAAGCAAGAGTTCAATGTTCAAATTGAGAGCATGACAATTAAGATCTGCTGGATCAGCTAAGAATCAACCCAACATTCGGCAATTCACATATAATCCTGCTTAGTTACGCTACATCTATTTTTTATCCACCTCTGTGTGCATGTTTTGTGATAATCACACACAACTTTATTAAAATTTAAAAAAATTGTATTTCAGTAGTTTCTGGATTATTCTTCGAGTTCATTGAACAGTAGAACAACTACACTGGTTATGACATACAGCTACATACAGTACACTACTGCATTGTTTCTTGGATCTATGCAAAAGAAAAAGGGGGGAAAAATTATATATATATAAAACATTATATATATGTAGTGGTAACGAAATAAGATTTGATATATAGCCCTCTGCACAGTGTCATGAGGGTATGACTAACACTGGCCTGAAACACACTGAAGCAACAGTTCCCCTATCCAAGAATAATGGAGATAAGTTGCTTTTTATTTTATTTTATTTTTTGAGTGAGTGCAACTTCATTTTCGTTTCAAAAAGTACATAAAATGCTGAAGGAGTTTGGTTTTCTTATAAGCAAAGGTTTGGTCAAATGATACCTGTTTGAAAGGGAGATGGCTTCACCATCACGTACAGATTTCAATCCATACTGCTTGGCTGCTGAAACCTAATTCCCCTGTTTGCAGTCACACTGACCAACAAGCAAATGACTTTAATATATCATAGACAACATTCTGCTTGTTATAAGTCTTCATCTTTTGTACCAATAAACCAGCAAATCTTAGTTAAGATGGAAGCCTTTTTCTCGAGTGGCTGCCAATAACCGTTCTCGTAACAAATCCTCTGTGGGGTAGTCTGGCAGTTTCAGGTAGTGGACACAAGTGTTCACTGAGGGGTAACTCCCTTCTCCTGCATCCACTTTGCGCACTACAGTCAATCGAGGGTACAGGTTTGCGAGTCCACCTGGTGGCAGTGATGAACAACCAGTTGTGAACTGTAGGAATGCCTTCCGTTCCTCTGCAGACATGTTGACCAAGACGTTCACAAATCGCTGGAAACCGGGACTGAAAGAGAGTTAAATGGGTCAACATGAGCTGATTGACCAAATTTGGGTCAGGGAAAGAATGAACAGCTTCCTCCCACCCATCTAAACTAGCTGCCACCACCACTGTGCATGCCTTCCCCCATTCCCACCAGTTGTTGCCTGTAATTCTGGCTACTGCTCCATTCATAGGGTATCTCTCTTTGCTTTCATCATCATAATCATCAGCAAAACAGCCCTTTCTGAGCTGTAGTCTCCCTTAGAATATTCTCCTAGATTTGTCTATAGATCATCTGGTCTTCACTTCTTTGGATTTTGCAAGAATAATCTTTTTATGGAGCAAGGTCATTATTAACCTTGCATCCAACTCCCAACCTGGAGGACCAGGTCTCTGTATTTATGTCCCCCAGGGACAGGATGGCCTACTTATAACCCCAGGCACTGGGTTCCCTTTTCACTGCCTTCTCCAGCTAGCAGGGCTATGGTGGAGGTATCACAAGCCACCTCCACACAGGATCTCTTCGCATTCTTTGCTGTTACTAGTGGTGATGGGGGGGCAGAAGGATGGAGGGGCAGGCTACACCCCCATCCCGTGTGTTCATTCCTTCCCTGATCAACGTATAACATGGCTGTCGTGTAACAGATGATAAGTGTTTGACTGATTAAAAAATATTCTGCTGTTGGATTTTGTAGCCCCATCAGAAAAGCCAACTGTTAGATATCTTGAATCAGTCAAACTCAGTTCACAATCCACTTCTCTATGAAGTAGACACCATCTATACTAGGTCAAATATTCATACCCTAAAAGACTCAGCTGTCATGTCTGACAGATGGTGGACAATGATACATGACTGATACGACAAGAAACTAAGCAGAATTTGCAAAGCATATTTTCCTACTGTACACATTTCTTGTTCACTGATGTAACATCATTTCATTTTTGTGAACTGAGCATTCTGTGTCCACCTTAAATTTGATAAAGTTTCATGCTGTCACCTTGTCTGTAAGTGCTAATTCACAAATAGTACTTCATACGACGCGTGGGTACGTATATGATTTCTCTGCACGACTTTTACATGCCTAGCTCCAACAGCACTTTCATTAACATCATCAATAAAGAAATTATTTCACATACTCACTATGTCTTCTTATTTTACATACCCCCCCTCCCACTCCCAAAAAAAACTGAACTCTTTACTAATCATGGAATGGAAATGGTCAGTATTCTGACCAGTTTCTACTTACAATTTAATACTTACATTTCTCCAAAGACCACACTGTACTATGACATCACTAAATATTCATAGCTACAGTCATGTTGTGGGGAGGGAACAAAGCACACAGTTTTATCTCTGACTACAGATGGACCATGTACTCAAACAAGAAGCACAGAGATGAAGAAACAGAGTGACAGGACCAACAAATATGCAAGAAACGTTCAATTACAAATAATGAGGTCACAATTAAGAACTTTAATGTGTTTGTGTCTTTATTCCACAGCCAGGATAGGGACTATGCAACAAGCTGGCAGAGCAGGGAAGGCCAAGACATTTTCCAGTTCCCTACGGCATCCAGACCATCTGTGGGTGCCACCCTATTTCCTATCCAATGGGTACCAGGGGCTCTTACCTTGAGGGTGAAGCAGGTGGTAATAAAAATTAGAATGTGCTCAGAAAGTTGATAAAACTTCCCAATATCAAATTTAATGGAATCCACTGTGATTTTTCAGCTGTTTCAGGCATACACACAGATGGCTGGAAAATATCTTAGCAGAAACACCACAGGGTTGCAAACATGTCTAACAAAATACTTCACTGCTGAGGTCAAAGTTCTCTCTCATACTGTTCCCAGTGTCAAACACTTTGAAGATATACTACAAGTACAGAACTCACCTGTCTCGTGTATAACCCAACTTGGGTTCCGTGTAATTGAGCAAGTCCTCACGTGACCACTGTGGGTTCTGGTCTCCGCACAGCATCACGCGAACTTCCTCAGGGCTGAATGCTCTTAACTTGTCCATTGGAAACACTCGATAAAACCCAGCATGGAACGATTCCAGCTGGCGAGCAATCCCTTTCTCAAGGCAGAATGCCATGGTGAGGTCACCATATTCCTCCACATTGTCTAAAGTCACTTCCATGTCAGCACCGCCATCAGCGAGGTCGGCCGCTGTGTAACCGAACACTCGTGAGGATGGCAGGTATGTAAAGGTGATGGCCAAGTCTTCAAGCCTAACGACTGGGCCAGATGATGGGACTAGAGCCAGATTCTGGATCTGATGAGCACGTGTTTCACAAGACAGCGTGTTGTCTTGAGCGATGCGTGCCTTGCGGGCTACCAGCTCCTGCAGCTGGTGCAGGAAACGTCCCCGCACTGGATCGACTTCTATGAGATCCTCACTGCCAAGGATGCCACTGAACCTGAGTAATAAGTCACAGTTGTGACTGTCCAAGTTTCATGAAGTATTTCTCATGGGTTACAATTAGAGGAAGTAAACCATAATACAACGTCCGTAGTACAAACTAGGGCTGAAAGATTAATGGTACTTAAATTCTGAATATACACAGTTCATGTCCCTTAAAGTGACAGGTCTCCAGTGATAAAGTCAGGAACAGTATCCATTACATTAAGGGACCACCCTGGTATTTACCGGAAGAGTGTGAGGAAAGCCATAAATACCCTCAATGCAGGCAGTCGGCATTCCAGACAAGATTTGAACCAAGCACCTTATGAATAAGTCAGAAGCATTACTGCTTCAGTCAGCTTGCCTGGTTACTGTCTCATACTTCAGCTAATGCTGTACTTATGCAACAATTTGACGGAATATTCCTATTTCCCCCTTTCACTGCTGATCCCTTCGTCTCCTTTACTGGCAGTATAACCCTGTGTGGGTCTTTGCTTCCTCCATGGTTTCATTACTGTAGGTTTTTCAGGGGTTGGTGTCATTAGCACAATGTTAAACCCCCAACCCAGAGAGTCAGGGAGTAGATTTCATATGGCCCCTACCCTTTCACCTGTTTGGCATGAGTGGCCTAAACTGAAAGCTATGTTCCTGCCAGAATAGCCCTCCAGGTCACCGTAAAAGCAAAAGTAAAGTAATGCTAAACCTGTAACAGGCTGTGGAGGCCCATAGGGTTGTGAGATGTTGAGGTTCCCACATTTTCTAGACAATCGGCTCATAGATGGCGGCAAGGTTGTCAGCCCTACGTGCTGGCTGCCCTTTACCCCCAATAACATTCCTAGAATCTGTCAGGGGCCAAGTCGACCCCAGCTGGAAGGATTGGGCAAATTGGGGGGGGGGGAAATCCAATGGCCTCATCGGGATTTGAACCCACGACCTTCTGGCTTGTATCATACTGCCTCAACCAACTACACTACCGCACGCCCCCTCCCACCAGGTCACTGGGGCATGTTAACCTCCTCCCCACTACTTTATTTCAGCTGTTACCAGGCAGATAAATGCACTTGGGATCTGATACATATGGCCTGTAGCCCGAGATGATACATGCGAGTTGTTGCTCTCGGGCTTACATAGGCCAGCTTACCAAGGTTTGGAGTCCTCTGGGTTTAGCTTTGGTGGGTCTAATTCCAGTTCTTTTTCACTTTCCTCAGAAATGTAAGATGACATCATTACGTCTTCTTCTGCCACATTAGCGCGACGGGAACCGGGAAGAAGACCAATTCTGAAGCAAGAATTAAGCATAAATCTCTGTGCAAGCATGACGAACAGAACGATTTTCAGGAAAACTTTTGATGATGTGCCCATTTTCACAAGTCACCACTGGTATGCTGGGTTACAAAGACATCATACTTGCTCTAAACTGGGAACATCATAAAGACTTTTATTTCGAGTTACTTATTAATGCATAGAGAAATGATACACTGTCTTTTAATTATAAAATAAGACTAGCACTTCGGATATTCAGGTGTGCCTTTCTGATTCTGATCTGTCTGAAGTTTGGTTGCCATGGTATCAAACACAATATGTGCACCAGAACTGTAAATGGACTACTTTACTTCCACTTAACAATTAAATGAAAATTTTGATTATTTCTCATTCCTTCCTTTGAAATATCTGCAACAGTTCATCTAATTCAATGTGACTGTTGGAACACAGTGCTACTATGTAAAACTATTAACCCTTATCATTTGGAAAAAGGGACTTAACTACCAAGCTGGTGACCATATTTGAACTTGGAGCAGCAATATTTATAGTTTCTTGATCTCGGGTTTCCATTTAATGTCCTATTTCAATAATCCAACTCGATAACCTCAGTATTAAACTATTTCAATATTTTCATTTTAGACTTTCCTCAGTTTAATGTTCAAATTTACTTCACTCAAATTTAACCTTAAGTGGGGTTTCACTGTAGAGTGGAAACAATGCAATACAAGGCATGTGCTGTCATTGTAGGGGGAAGCACAGACAATAAAGGTTAATTTTTTTTTACCCATCTTCAACATATAGATCTCACACACATTACAAAACTTTTATGAAACAGGCTGTGGTGCCATGCTTGGCATAACGATGTTTTATAGAAGTCCCACAGGGAATGTTACCTTTCATTGATGTTGTTCTGAATTTCCCCATGGCACATGAGCTTCAGGAATGGCTGTGAGAGAGGAAGATCCACCAGACGATTATCTTGCAGCACCTTCGCTAGGAATACACCGAGAAACCAGAAATACTTCACGGCTTTATCACAGGCAGGAGATTCTTGTGGCAGGGGTGCTGGGAAAAGGCCTGATGGCCGTCGAACATAGTAGCCAGGCGGTTTCATACCCTCACCCAGGTCCAGTGGAACGTCAGAGCCATCTGTTTCAGTCTGCTCATCATCGTCACATAGCCACATGCCCAGATCCCGTCGCTGCAATTCTGCTGCTACCAAAGCATAAAACTCTAGCGTTGGCCCGAGTCCTGTGCCCTCCTCTCCTTGGAATTCAACCTGGAATTGTTAAAGTAGGAAGAAATCTTTGCAGAGGACACAGAATGATCTAACAGCACAGTTCAGTGTGTACCCAGAAGGCACTATGAAACTAAACGCTACTTGGAAGTGGAAGCAATGCGAGAATGAGGACGAGACTGAAAGAAGAAAGAAATAAGGAAGAGGAGAGGTGTACCTCCAAAATGCTCTTCCTGTCTGCATGTATCCTCATGACCTGCATGGCCCAGTCCAGCAACTGCTCCCCACGAGGAACTTTCACACGTTCATGTTTCAAACGTCCGACTCTAAACTCGTGAGGGTCCTCCCTTCGGGGTGAAAGGCCAGGCGCTCGCTGTCGTTCCAGAGTTACATCACGCTGTGTTTGTAGCCACACAATTGACCTGTAGCAAACAATTATAACATATATTTAAATACTAGGGGTGCCCCTCAAACGGTTCTGTAACACAAAGTAAAATAAATAAAAGAAGAAAGGGAAACAATAAGAACTAAATTAATCCATAATTATACTTGTAGACTTTTATCTGAAACAAATGCCACATAAAGGCCAAGAGAGCATGCAAAAATATATGGAGTGGACTCTGAAACCATGTATAGTCCACCTGAATCACACCCTTCCATTTTTCTTTGTGTAATATCTCAAGACTGGCTGCACAGTCACATGCACATGGTCCAGCTGCCACAGCACTGCCTTTCCCACCACCCCAGATCTAATACTGCTACCCCTAATGGCCAAAGAGTAGCAGATTAAAAATCCCCCATTCCTGGATGATACATTGTTACCTAAATCTTAAAATACAGCTACTTTCATTCGTATGTTTTGCATCCTGTTGTGTATGTCACTACCACATAAATATGTCTGTCAATTGCAATAATCTTATGCTTTTAAAATATAAATGATAGATTCAAATTGTCGATAAAATCAGTTAGTTTATGAAGATGTTATTTTGCTATATGTTTGGGTCATTTACAACCATCATCAGGCATTTATAAACAACAGAACATGTCTAGGTTCATTACTAGACTGTGTCGCAATGGATCCAATGCTAAGCAGTCTTGTAATGTAAAAGTTTTTACATAGAATTAAAATGTTTAAATGTTAAAATATGTGTCTAAAATCAATAAACCTTATGTGCAATTATTGTTATTCTTCTAAAAATTATCATGTATAGGGTATTTTTATTTATTAACAGCGCAAAACTGTTGTGATGACAAACGTAATTACATAGTTAGAATACAGCTGTCGATGCCACAGTACTGAGATATGTATAACCTCTATTCACGAGGACAAAAATGAGACAGCGCACACGACACTTGTGGGCACAGATGCGGTTACCTGGAGGCACCAAATGCCGTGCAATTGAAGAAAAGCTGCCGGGTCTCGAAGGGGAACAGGAATGGACATGAATGATTAAGCTCCTCGCACCAGCTTGGCAATGCACCAGATGATAACACCAAGGGGTCCTGTATCTGCTGAAGCAGTTTGTTTGTGATCTTCTTGCTTGTGAACTCTTCTGGTGACAATTCCCCATCACTCTCCATATCTGCCAACAGCAACCCCGTAAAATGACTGAATCATCCTTACATTCTTTAATGATGTTTTATAAGCAGTGGTTATATAGTGTCAAATGAGATGGGACAACAAACAAGCAGATATGGTTTTCATGATAACTCTCTATTTCAAGTGTGACACAACGCAGATTACATACTGTCACATCCCAGAAGTCAGTAATTTTCATACTTTCCTTTCTGTACCATCATTTAGAATGTGTCACTCACCATCTCATTTAGAATAAATGTGTCGCTCATAATCTCATTCACGATAAATGTGTCACTCACCACCTCATTTAAAAAATGTCACTTACAAGCTCATTTAGAATAAATGTGTCACCCATTATCTCATTCATAATAAATGTGTCATTCACGATCTCATTTAGAATAAATGTGTCACTCACAAACTCATTCAAAATAAATGTGTCATTAACAACCTCATTTAGAATAAACATGTCATGCACCATCTCATTTGGAATAAATGTGTCATTAACAACCTCATTTAGAATAAACATGCCATGCACCATCTCATTTGGAATAAACATGTCACTGACCATCTCATTTAGAATAGATGTGTCACTCACCATCTGCTGCGTTTTGAGCATCGTCTCGGAATGTGCTGATAACGAATAGGTGTCTCAGCAGCTGTAGCACATCCTCCACAGTGCACGACATTGAAGGGGTTCCAGGAATAGGGGTGGAGGGGGATGTTGTGCTCGACAGGGTACCCGCATCCCTTGAGCCTCGGGAATAAAGTGTTATCACAGGGGTGCTCTCCCCACCCACCTCATGGCCAGAGCCTTCTTCTTCCTTCACCTCACGATATACAATCCTGAAACAACCAGGAGAAGGCCAGTGTGTAAATCAGGGATAGCACTGTATTTGAATGTGTTGAGAGAATCTGTAACCCAACCATCTGAACTGGAACCCGTCACTTTCATCACGTGTACCACACTACACATGTCAATGCGTTACAAATATGAAAGACATTTGGTCTGTATGCTCTACAGATTTTANGAAATGTGTTGAGAGAATCTGTAACCAAAGTGCTTATAAACCCAACCATCTGAACTAGAACCCGTCACTTTCATCACGTGTACCACACTACACATGTCAATGTGTTACAAATATGAAAGACATTTGGTCTGTATGCTCTACAGATTTTAACTACAGTTACTACTTCTGACAATATCCACTGTTTCGAAATGCTTTGCAGTACTGCATTTTGGAAAATGGACATTGGCACCATGTGGTGTAAGAGGAAAAGGTTCCTATTCCACTGCACCCATTAGAAATATCATTCATCAACAATTAATATCCAAAAAACAGTCATAGTTACTGAAGAAAGCAGTCTTCTGGGATTTGGCACCGTGTATAAGTGGTGTTAACCGACGTTTCAGAGGAACGTATCGCCTCNAGTTACTGTTACATATTATCATCAAAAACCTTCAGACATCTACAAATTCCACCTCAAGAATTTCTTGACCCACTGAATATTAACTTATTGCTGATTAACACCATTCCCAAGATTCTCTCCCTCTCCCTCCCACCCTTTCCATTTTGAGAGAGGATCCTATTTATACACAGAAAGCCACCCAGCTTACACATTTCGACTTCGGAAATGGNCCAGAACAAGGGAAGTTAACCATGAGACAAGAGGACTAGGCTCATTGGAAGCGAAACACTAAACAGACTCACTGTTGTAACTAAACAACAAACAAACTCATAATACACTAACCAAGTGCATCCTACAATGTCTTCACTGATAAATTCATAGTTATTCAGGTAGTCAAAAAATTCCCTATCATGGAATCCAAAAGTTTGCCACAACAATTAAGAGGATTATCACATTTTGTAACAAGAAACACATCTGCTAGTCAATGAACCAGCCTTATCTGTGCATACACACACCACTTCACAGAACTATATGGTCAACTAACGTGTAGGTTGGTTCCCAGATACGGCGTAGCTTTTCTTGCCGACTGCCAAGGTCCGCCAGTTGTACCAACTGTTGGACTGCACGAAATATTGTCCAGTTTGGATCATTCAGTTCCACTTCAACATCCTGTACCTGCAAGAAAATCATGATTGATTTCTATATTTTTCACAGCTGGAGTACCACTTGCACATCCAAAGACCATCAAGTGAAAGAAAAGCCCAAGACTCAAATCAATCTTAACAGTGTGTTGCACTCTTCATTTTGTATATTTCTTCCTAGCTTATATAATTAAACTTTTAGCTCTTACAACACGAAAAAGTGAAGAAGATGAACCTGTTAAATCAGTACATATACACCCTGTAAAGCAGATAGCATTGACAAAGCGAGACTAACTGCTGCAGAAAAGGAGGCATCTAGTTGCCAATAAAGCAACATGTGTAGCAGAAACCAAGTCTTTTTAACAGATATGAGGTCGTCACAGTACTGGTCTTCTGTGATATAACACCATGTAGTTTGGTAGATACTTGTTGTGGCATGTAGACCCACTGCTGCGCAACTTAGTAACAGTTGTTACTAAGTAACAGCCTCGCAAACATGTTCCCATGGTAACAACTGAACTACAACAACGAGGAATGGTGTTTTCTGTGTTGTTGTGCTGAAATATCATAAGTGGGACAACTTGGGAGCTGCAGTTGGTAAGTTAGTTAGTGGAGTTCGTTCATTCATGAGTGATTTAGTGAGGATTGCTGTGGTTCAGTCCTTGCAAGCTGTCACTGTGAGAAGCTGGTAGCTGAGGCATAGGGGGAGTTTCGGGAACCAAGAGGAAGGGGAAAGTCCACCAATGGAAGCTGTTACCAGAAAACTGGTGAAGACACAGAAGGCTGTGGTGAACTAGCAACAATGCTATAGCTACTTGCAGTTATGTGTTGTGCGTATAAATGTGCGATAAATCCAATCACCGATCCAAAACACATCTAAAGTCATTCCATAAAAACGTGAAAATATAAACATTGCAAAGAAACCTGTTTTGTCCTCAATCCTGAAGATGGAGATGGTAGGTTTCTTCAAAATATTGGTCCCTGTCTATCAAACCACAGAGGATCGCAGCCTAGAAAGCCACTTAACTTACCCCTGGTAGGTTTGGTCCTCGCAGCACAAGGTGTAGCTTCGGCTGCGGCATGAGATCCACTTCCTGACTGTTGCCTCTGTCATCTGCTCCAGGAGGGGGCACTTCGAGATCTGTTGTTTGGTTTACATTTGTTCGGCCTGGGCGCGGATCGAATGCCGGAATCAGTGCCGAGAACTGTCTCTTTAGAACATATTCATCATCCCAGCTGCGGCGTTTCCCATTTCGTACCTCGTACCCTTCCTCCTCCTGTCGAGTACCATAACATCATGGCACATGTCACAGTGGCAACATATACACATATAGACCACTTCTATGAAGTAGTCTGGGATAGTACTGAGTCACTGACAGGCTGCAACTCAAGCCAACGGTATTACTTCAGCAATTTAATCAAACAATTACAGTAACTACAACTTCATATTCTGTACACAAGATATGAGGTTTCACAGTGGAGTATTAAAACTGTGGCTTTTAGTATGTAAGTGAACTATACCCAGCGACCACCGCCTGTCGGCGAAGTTAGTGCCAACTTTTGTGGATAGAGGGTGTCGCATGGTCAGTGCAACAGATACCCACGGCTGTTGATCTCGGTTTTCTAGACCAGAGCCACTGCTTTTCCATTCAAGTAGCTCCTCAATTATCCTCACAAGGCTGAGTGGACCCTGTTCCAGACCCACTACTTCTCAGAAAATCTGGTAGCACTCGGAATTGAACCCAGGACCTCTGACCACTAGCCCACAGAGGCAGCTTATTTGTGGTTAATTTTACAGTGTTGTCAGCACCTACACCACATAGCATCAAATGACAGGATGACTAATGAATAATGAACTGGAAAGGATTTGGAAGAATGTGGTTGTGACCTGAAGTACTACCCCAATATTTGCTTGAAATGACTAAAGAAAACCAAGAACGAAATTCAGGGTAGTTGGAGTCCCAGACGAGATTCGGTGTGACCACCTCCCCAGTATCCCAATATTTGTCAAGAAGGACTGAAGAAAACCATGAAGAACCTCAGTCTGAGTAGCTATCAGCTATACCAACCAGCTTGGCTTTTACAGTAGTGAAGATTCATATTTTAATAAAAAAATATTAACATATTCTTTCCTCACTGACCTTCATAGTACCATTCCCTAACCTTACCACGCATTATACTGTTCTGGTTAAGGGTGGGGAGGCATGTTTGTATGCAAGGCATTTGAGATTCAACAGAAGTATATATAGTGCAAGCCGGTCACAGAAGCCGAGAGGTCTAAGGCATGCACTGTCTTTGCTCACTCGGAAGCCGGGATCATGGGCTCTAATTCCACTTGGGCATGGATGAAATACTGATGAACTTCGGTCTTATAAGACCGCTGCAGTGGGTAGATCTAATCACATCCTTGTTATAATGCAAAAAAACTGTGCACAGATTTCAGGCAACTATGGAAGTAAATACAGCATTTTAGAATTCTTACCAAATTTCACTTCCATGGTTTCATACAATCAAACTGAGCATGAACCTTATCAGAAATACGCAATTCACCACATTCTCATGCTAGCTTTTCCAACTGCAATGCTCAGCACATGTCAAAATATCGATGATACAGTCTGACCCTTTCTTTTTAAAAGAAAATTCACTCATAATACTAGTACCCTGTGAACAAACCCCATTCCCCAAGAAAAATAATTAATTAATAACCCTACTGCTACTAGAGATGATGTCACATCATTCAATAATTTATGATACATCCTGTTACTAACTTCCCTCACATCAAGTTCTGAATGACATACATTCCTGCAGTCTGATATGTACACATGTTGATTCTAAACAGTTCTGACGATTGTGGATGACACGGAATTACTGGTGTTTTGGACCTTTTCCATCGTCTGGAATTTTAGGTAACAGAGGACACGATGTTTCGGAAACTGGATCTATTTCCGTCTTCAGGTGAGAAAGGAAGAAACCTACTCAGTTAGGCCCCTTAGAAAGAGCTAATCTCAATCTCTCACCTGAGGACAGAAACAGATCCAGTTTCCGAAACGTCGTGTCCTCTATTACCTAAAATTCTGGACGATGGAAAAAGTCCAAAACCCCAGTATTCTGTATGTACAAATGTTGTCTACCCTTAAAATCCCTTACAAACAATAGAAGCCATATACAATAAGTCAATACCATTTCTTGCAATCTCTCTGCCTCTAAACATCACATTTACACTTAATATAAATATCATGTGGGTGTGTACCATAAATGATAGTAAATTTCTGCTAACCATGACCTCTTCATAATCATCATCATCCTCATTCTCATCATCATCATTTTCATCATCATCTGGTCCAGGCATTTCATCATCATCTGGTCCAGGCATTTCATCATCATCTTCCAGTTCAGCCAACAATGTTGGGGCACGACAGCTGTCCAGGAAATCCTGTCATAAAACAATCAATCAATCACTGTTCACTGACGGTCAAGTGATACAGAAAATAAAGTGAATCAAATAATTATAACTTAATCACATGTTCGGCGTGCAAGCCTCAACACTTTCCTGTCTTCCAGTAAATAAACTTCTGGGATCATAACTTTCCTGTATAGGTCCACAATAAGAAGCCTTCTACCATCAAATTTATGAATTTACTTCCTCACTGAGCCGGTCACGGTAGCCGAGTGGTCTAAGGCATGTACTGTCTTCGCTCGCTTGGAAACCGGGATAGTGGGTTCGAATCCCACTCAGGGCATGGATGTTTAGTTTGTGTGTGTGCAGTTTTCTGTGTCTGTGTACAGGCAGAGGCCTTGCGACGAGCTGATCACCCGCCCAAGGAGTCCTACCAAATGTGTAAGATCTAGAAAAACCGAAGTGAACGGAGAAGTTCATGGAGGTAGGCCTAGGCCCACTGGGGGGGAAACTTCCTCACTGCAACTGTTTGATGAGAGTTGCACATCTCTACTCTTTACATTCCTTGATATCTCTTTTAGTAGCTTATGTAGTGAAACAAAAGACAGCGGGAGTTCCATATTTTCTTGAACAGTTTCTACACATATTTTTATGACATTTGCCTGGTGGATCTGGTAGGACTGAGGCTAGAAATAAAAAAGGATAACTCCACAAGGCTGTATACAGACTTAAACACCACAAAATGAAGGTTATGCTCAAGCAAGTCCCAATAACATGATGTTTATACCAAGTCCAATGATAATCCACACACTGCTTAAATGTGTATTACAAGTGTGGAGGGGGGGGGGGTTAGAGACTCTACACGTGCACACAACATGGTTCCTAATCAGACACACAGACACTTGCAGGAGTTCTTTGTTTATAAAACAAGAGAAGGATAGAAGTGCACTACCTTGGATGATTTCTCTTCTGACCATCTGTATGCTGGAAATTATCCCCTGGTATGAGGTACCCAGCAACACAATTATTTTGCATTCCTTGCAAAGAGGGCACAAAACGAACACATGTAGGGGACACCATGTCTAATTCTGATTCATATCCAAACCACTGACAGATTTAGGTAATACTTTGTTATTGGAAAACCAGACTTAAAGATGTCAGGAAATTTAAAAAATTCTGGTTCATATCAGACTAGTACAATCCTCAGCTTATACAAACCTCAAATCCTGCTTTCCTGACTTCAAAAAATGTTCGAAGCACAAAAATTCATACACAATACAAATTACGATATCTAACTTTAATTTGAAACATTTTCTGATATTTAAACTTTACTGCAAGAGCACCGCACTTTAAATCTCTCAGTACAATGGAACTGTAGGCAGATTCTACCTCAGAAGTCACAGTTTACCATCCAGAAACAGGAGATTTTAAACATCTTGGTTCTACTGACATCATGCAATTAATGACTACCATACAAAAGGGATATGCAAGGGTGTAAAGAATGTATAAAGGTCATCCAGACAGTAAAGGCCATGAGGACACATGTGCTACCTGCAAACATTGCCTGGGTCTCTTTTTTTCCTCCATCCTCCCTAAGTCTGGACCTGGCTCCAAGTGATTTTCACTTGTTCACACACTTTAAGAAGTTTCTGGGTTTCACACGCATGCATATCGATCAAGCAGTGAAGAACATGGTTAAAAAGACTGGTCCAGTGGACCAGTGGCAGATCTCTTATGATGAGAAACTCGTCACACAACATGACAAGGACTGAATCTTCATGGGGATTATGCAGGAAAAAGATTTAAGGTCTGTAGGGATGTAATTTTTTTTGATCACCAAAAGGATTTTACCTTCTGGATGACCTACATATTTTAGGCCCACGTACTTGTACTCTACTGAGTATATACACGTGTTTCTACTCCTACGCAGGCTCTGGTGAACTAACCTGCTCACTGTCGCTGGATGTGGATGTGAGGCTCATTGTGAGTGCCTGGCTAAGGCAAGGCCCAGTGCCTGCTGTTGTTGAGATTCCACCTGAACCTGTGCCAGTAGGTCCACTCGTAGTGAGGCTGGGGTAGCTCTGTGCTGTGCTCAGCAAGCCACCTGGTACACGAGAGGCATGAACACGTTTATATACTGATAACAGACCAAACTAATTACTCACTTAGTAACACTAAAGAGATACTCACTTGCAGTGCTGAGAGCATACATTTGTAGGTTCATACATAATTTGTGTAGGTGTATTTCTTTTCTGTTTGCAGTTTTTGAATTTTATGCAAGTCATCAGACGAAGAGACAACTATTTTTTGAAGGTAAACTACATGGCGTTGCAACTCAGAAGACCACATTCCTCAACTCCACCATTCCTGTTAAATAAACGGATATAGGAGGCCTCCAGAGACAAACATGACTAACCTGGAAAATTGGAGGACAGCGCAAGCCGGACAAGACTGGAGACAGAGCTGGGACCACGGGGGAAGAGCGAGCTCCCGGGAGACGGCGATGGAGAAGGTGTTGTGCACGATGGGGATGGAATGCTCCCTCCACCTCCACTGCCGGCATTGCCTGCACCAGATCCCGTACCACCCCCACCAGTGCCGCCAGCACCACCTGTCACAGCACCAAGAGTGCGGCGACGTGCCATCGTGGCGAACGTCTCAAGCAGTCCTGCAGTAGCTGATGTTTCCATCGTGTTGGTCCCAGCTGCTGACGTCAAGTTCGGAACACTCACGCTCATTGCGTTTGATACGACCACGGAACCTCCACTTGGCTCTTCCTCGCACTCCTTGTCTCTCTTAACTGGAAAAGTAACATCTCAGCGTGTTCAGTTCCGCATGTTTTTTGTCAGAAAAGCGTTAACAAATATATGACGACACTATACAGGATTTGTCATATGTGACTTAAGGTTCTCACAGTAGTGAATATTAAGGTTACAGTTTCTTGAGATGTGACATTGTGCACTTTGGTAGGTATGTACCAATGTTTCATTGCTACCTGCTGATGCCATCTGCAATCCTGAAGGACAGAACAGTCACTCTTCTACCCTAAAGAATAGCAGCAGCTGGTTCCTCCAAAACACAGTTACCTATCTACACAGTACAGCATCACACATCAGAACACTGTAATAAATCATGATAATCACAGTCATGCAATTTTTTTCAAGAGATTCTAGACTAGGACTGAAAACTCAGCTATCAAGCAGGACTTAGCATAATTCTTATTATAAATATGGGTACAGTGACTTGGATATCTATTAAACATGAGTAAAAACTGATGGATTCCTTTGGGCATAAAATATGATGGTGAGAAAAAGGAGCATTGCAAAGAAATGGGTAAATGTACCTGTAATGCATATAATTCAGTTAATTTGGGTAATTTGAATGAAATTGCATTAATTTTAAGTTTTTATAGTAATGTTCTTTTTAAATTATGTTTATTAATTAGAATTGTAATAAGTTTTTTGTTCTATTATCTATGTTAATGGACTAATGTATGTGATTTTAATTATGTAACTTATGTAATTTATTATATGTATACATCTATTATCAAAGGGACTATTTCCACATCCTAGGTTTTTTGCCTGTATGGCTATATGGAAAATAAAGGAAATGAATGAATGGGAAGACAGTGTAATATGGAGAATTTGTAATAAGACAACTCATTCAAAGAAAATGAGCGAAGAAGGGGCAAAATGGAGAAAATGATGCCTGAACACAACAAATTCAACATAAAACATAAGTGAGAACAGCTTGCTCAGATGCAATATGATTCTTATCATGATACCAGTCTAAAGGTGTCCTAAGATTAATCATCACAGCAAGCAAATCGCAATTAAGATCTAAAAGTTTCTGACAATTGTATATTAATGCAAATACTGAGTTTCTGGACATTACCCACATCCTGTTTTTTTTTAAATTTAGAACACAATATTTTGGACACTAAGGGTGGCCGCACACAAACTGCGTCAAGACATGAGATAAAATATGCAGTCTTGCTTCATTTGTGATTCGTAAGCATGAAGCTCACGTCAGCATCATGACTCAGACTGGTGTCCGGCATTTTTCATAATCTCATTCGTTTCAACTGTGCTCCTTTCTTTGCATCATGTCACAGATATCGTGTCTAGACTGTTACATGTCTTGATGCATGCCGGTGCGTGGCCTACTTACGTGTATTAAAGATTACCTCTATCAACTAGGCTCAACTGAGTACGCTTTTACCTGAAGACAGAAACAGAATCCAGTCTCCGAAATGATGTTTTTAAAGAAATAAAAAAAAACAGGATGATGGATAATGTCCAGGAACTCAGTAATTGTATTAATGCCAATTAAGTACATAACATTCAGACTATAATCTTACTCTCGGTCACTGCAGCTGGGGGCTGTCTGTTCTTGATGCGTAATCCTTTCTCATTCATGACCGAGTCTGAACTCTCTTGTCCTCCGGTCACGCTAATACGAACTGATGGAGCTAATGTGGCGGCCATTAGTCCTACAATAAAGTATTCACCTTTCACTCTTATACTTAAATAAAGTGCAAAATTAATAAATAGTGAAAACCAAGGCATTTTGAATGATAAAGTCTTATTGGAGTACTCAGGCATGACAATTTATAGTCAAAAGTCTAGTGTTTTCAAGACAGGGGAAGTCTCCAGAATGCCAAAGCTCCAAACTGACAAACCCGGTGACCCAAGACATTACTTTAGTCACCATGATAGCTTCAAGCCTCAAGAGATTTTGTATTTCATATTTAGCCCAACCCATTCACAGTGAACAATATCAAAAGAAAATAATTTTATTACACAGTAGCAATTAACAGCTGCTTGTCCTTCAATTAGTATACGTTTGCCTTGGAAGTATACTTTCCTGAGTCATACAACTGTTAGTCTCTTTGGCATGCCCAATAACCATTAATTTAAAACTGGCATCATATAGACTTCAACAGAACGAAATCAACATGGCTTCCACATGATCTCTAATGATGTAACATCACTTATTAAGTGTCTGTTAACTAGTAACAGGCAGTTACTGCATACACAGTATTATCACCCATATATGAGAGTATGTTCCACATCCAGCAACATTCTCTCTTGATAAACATAAGCAAAGACATTTAGAATACAGAATTGTGGGTACAGCTTCTGCAATATTACCTATGGATGCAGCAGAAGATGGCTGCTGGCCGGTCCCAACCAAAAGAGAAGTGGGTAGTAATTCTCCTGACAAGAAGCTATTGGTGTTGTTGCGTAGCAAGTCGGCACCTTCTCTCATCTTATCCAACACCTCTACAGCTTCCACAGACAAAACAGAGTGCGGGTCTGTCGCGGAGGACAGCTGCACCTTATTCGCACGAGATGAGCCATATGTCTTGTTCATAGTGGTGGAACCGGACGATGACTGATTCGTTTTTGTAGCTTCAACGTTTGAAGTATTCCCAGAGGCTGATATCTTGTTTCTACCACAAGATGAGTTTGTTTCCTCACTGCAACTCATCTGCCGCCTCAGTTGGTTGCTTGTGGAACCTGACATGGGAACATTTATATATAGAATAGTAAATCTATCCCTGTAAGAGTCCATGGAGGCCCACTGGGTTGCTAGACATCAAGGATCCCACATTTTCTAGACAATCAGCTCACAGATGGCAGTGAGTCTGTCAGGCTTATGCGCCAGCCACCCTTTACTCCCAGGAAAATTCATGGTTCTCATTTATGTTAGAGGCTGAGTGGATCCCAGGGCCATATTGTGGCTGGAAGAATCATGACATGAAGAATCAAACCTGCGACCTTCCAGCTGGTAGAAGAGTGCCTCAACCAAATACGCTATCACGTGCCCTTTTGCTTGTGTATAGATACATAGTTTCCTCTCAAGTGAATCTGGCTCACTTTCCTCACAACATAGCACTGCTGATCCTTGCCAATTTAACAAATGCTAAGATTTCCTAGCACTTTCCCCATTTTACCTAACCTCAAATCCAAATTTTAATTTCTCTCTACTGAAAGCATAAAAACACTGACTGACATAATGTTATAAGGACTCTGTGCTACATACCAATATTAATCCTGGTTGATTCACCAAGCGCTAATGTCTCTACAATAGTAGCAAGGTCACTGGCAGCCGAAGATGAAATTGCAGACAGGTCAGTGTGTGGATCTCGTAATGCATGCACCACAACCGAGAGCTCTCCTGCGGGTGTAGATGAAGACTGGCTCTCTCCCGTCACTGCAACTATCGCTTCAGCTCGTGCCACTGACAGAACACTCTCAGCGATTGCTTCTGCAGCTTGCTACAACATACAAAGGGTACAAACTTGAAGAGTACTATCTCTTGGGGTGTAATGACACACAGCCCAGTAGGCGGGTACCAACATTTTGGAAGAATCTGATTCCTCCCTCATTCCTCAGTGCTGTGAGAACCTCAGACCTCCCATACTGCTAAGCCGGCTAATGAAAAGGGGGAGAAGGACTCAAAGTCAATTCAACTGCATTAGTTACTCATAAATTTTAATAAATGATTCAAAATTAAAAACAAATTTCACTTTACAGTTGATATTATAAGTTAAGAATGCATGCAGCTGTTATGTTATGTTATGTTATCTACCTTCCCCCACACCTTTATGGCACAATGATTAATATTTCAAACACAAATTCACAAACAATAAAATAATTATTATTTAAATCTTATTTTGAAAAATGTTCTTATCATGTTCATGAGAGGAGCAAAGTTAGATTAGTTAATCCTTAGCATTTGTACTGACCAGCCTGACATAGGGTACTTGTGCTAGATTGCCACTGCCTAAGAAAACTGGCTCTTAAGTTCAAGTGATGCGTAGAGGGAATAACAGGCATTCACACAGATTATTTCTGTTGTTTGAAGTTCATTTGAGGAAAGTTCTGTGGTTTTTCTGTGTAATTGCTATTAACAACATGCATCCTTGGCAGTTCTAGCATTCGGCTCTTGGTAGACAGAGGATTGATATCAATAAAATTTACTGGATTTCTGAGCAATCTTTGTAATATGAACATTTTAATCTAATTTTCTGGTTCAAGCTGAACAGTGAAACTGCCACACAGTGAGTACAACCTTTAATAAGGACTTCATTATAGGGAAATATACTACAATTGTGGCAGGCCCAAAATGTAGAGTACATATGTTAAGCAGCAATATCATTTAAACTATTTCCTGTTGCTACAGACTGACAAAAATCAAACTTCTTTTTTCTCACATATGCACAGGCAGCAAATTACAGGTGTAATGTGGCTGACAGCTGTAAGCATGCAGCAAACTGCAGAAAGGTTGCAAGCAGAAGAGGTTATGTATGTTTAAAAAATCTTTAAATCTGTGGTTCACACGCTGTTAATGGTGATGAGATGGCTTAGTTATTCTTTGTTATTTCCAAATGCCCATGATAACCACTCCAAACAGAAGAACTACTGCCATATCTGCATTACAATTCGAACCTCAGAGCCATAATACTGAATCATCAATAATTGGAAATTAGGTGATGGGTTTGTACATATGTATTTTAACAGGCCATGTCATAGTTCAGGCAGTTAGTCGCTGGCTTCCAACTGCGACAACCCAGCTTTGAGCCTGGGTCATGTATGTAGGATTTGTGGTGGACAAAGAGGCACTGGGGCAGGTTTTCTCTGAGTACTTTGGTTTCCTCTGCNCTCTTAACAATGAAATTGCACTGTAGTTATGAGGCCCAAGATGGATACACAGGTCCAACATATGACACATGCAAGACTGGCACAGACAGTTCAAAATGTGAATATATGCAGGCTTGGCAGTGAAAACGTTAACATATCACAGACTCAGCACCAACTTTCAGCAATATGCCACACATCAGCACACTTTCAGAACCGTAACAATCCTGCTGACACAAACCACACTGTGTCAACTGTACCTTGGCAGCGAGGTTATCTGCGGATGCTGCTTGCTCGGTGCTAGCTACCGATGTTTTGGAATGGTTCTCAGTTGCATCAGGTAGACTAGGAGTAGAGCTTGACTTTCGACTTGTCAGTACACTGGTGCCCCCACTCTTTGTTGAATCTGCAATGTTTTTGCTACCTTTGCCTGAAACCCAGCACAAATTAAAATAATGATAACTGATACACTCTGTATAGCAGCAATTATAAGTGGCAGGTTCTATACGACACTGAGACTTGGCTACCTGGCCGCACACACCACCTCCTGCTCCTATCCACAGTCAGGACACCCAGTATTTTGAGGTTCTGACAATGGCGACTATGAAGATAACCGTCAGCACTGATGTGACATGATGTCATTAGGTTTCTTAATGTTTTTATCAGATGGTTCTCAAGTTCTGTTGAAATAAATCTTACCAGATGAACCCCCAGATGACTTTCCGGTCCCAACAGATGTCCCAGGTGCTACTGCCTCTGAACCGCTGCTAGTGTCATATCCTGCAGCCAATTTAAGGTCATATTTCCCCTCCGCTCCCATTCGGTATGAATTGGAACCTCCATGATCCCACGTTACATCAATCCAGCCTAGGAAATAAAGGACAAAAACAGTTGAGAGAAACCACAATGGAATTAGAGTCTCACGACAATGTTATCAAACTCAAAACTCTTCTGTTTCCTGTTTCCTACCACAGACCTAATAGAGAACATTACAAAGATACTTTAAAGTTTAACTGACAATATATTGTGACACCAGCTAGGAAAGCAAAATACATCCAAGGCAGAGGGCTGATGCATCTGCTTGTAACATACAAGATTAAAACTTTCATGATAATATAAATCACTGAAGAATTCTTGTGTCAAAAAGAGTTTCCTAAACGTTGGAGTTATATTCACCGACAAGATGATTTAATGGAAAATCTAATCTCTGTGAAATATACAAGAAGAAAATGAACCATATTAAATTTACACAAAGTTTCAACAAAATTAATTTTCATGACTAATCTTCTGCCACAGTCAGTCACATACAATAGTAAGTTGTTAGCAAGTTAAACACCTGATACTTACTGAAATGGAACTATTCTTTTAATTTAAGCCCTTCAGTGCTAAAACTGAACATACACATGAAACTTACACAGCTTGGCCAAGCCTGCTTCTTAAATTCATGCCAAGAACTTAGTCTTCTTACAGAGAGAGAATTCTTCCCACATCACACATACCATTATGAAGTTCTCCAGTCACAGTGCCCTCGCCTGGCGGGTTCCCGTCCTGATCCCGCCACTTCCAGTCTAGTCCACGCACAACACGAGCACCAACTAACAGATGTTTCAGCACCTGCGTGCGCAGAAGTCGCCTTTGCCGCCGCAGGTTTGCCTCTGCCTCCTTTGCAGCTTTTCCTGCAGGTGGAGAATGGAACACTGCACACATTTGTTGTACAGCATTCACAGTTGCCAACACCACAGAAATAAATAAGAGTGTTTCTATTAATGAGTTATATGTCATCATTCTCCTCAGTATTAACTAACGAGATTTCTAAGCATCTTCTGGCTCTGGTTCTGAAATTTCATAACCTCCTTCCTTCAAGATTAACATGGAAAGAGACATCCAAGAACATCATTTTTGTGTGTCCTTCCTGATATCCGGTGCAACTGAATATTTGTATGACACAAAAGGGAGTCTGTGTGAATTACCAGCATCTAAACTACAAGGAAAAATAATGATGAAGAATGCAGTCTTCTGGGATGTGGCACCGTGTAGATGTGGTGTTAACAGACATTTCGGAGGAACGTATCGTCTCCATCTTCAGGGTAGAAGAATATGGAGGCAATATGTTCCTCTGAAACGTCGGTTAACATGACGTCTACATGGTGCCACATCCCAGAAGACTGCTTTCTTCATAGTCACCACTGTGAAAACCTCAAATCTTAAAAAAAAATGATGTTTTTCCTAAAATAACACTACCAATAGTTGCAAATGTTCCTTAAAGTTAACATTTACATAAAAAATCAATCTTTCTGCAAATCCTGTGTTTTTTTTTTGTTGTTTTGGGATGCTGTCAGTATACAGATTACAGAGCACTGCATGGTAGGACATCTGATGAACTGGGGAAGATCTAAATGGAAACAGTCGTGGCCTAATCAAGGGCCCATCGTTACACTAGCTGGGAAGGACTGAGGAAAACCACGAAAAACATCAAATCAATACAGGCTGACCCCGCTGAGACTTGAACCGAGCACATCCTGAATACATGCCAGCCTGTAGCCAGGCGCTATACAAATTGCACTACTGCAGCTCCTTTAAATAAAGAATTAGAATTAAAATTTTATTAACAGAGATGGAAGATAATAATTACGATGGTTTGGACATATAAAACGAATGGATAGATCACGGATGCAGAGAAAATATTACAATTAAAATGTTAAGCAATGAGGCCTATGGGATGATCTAACATAAGAACATGATGGTTTAACCAGGTGCAGAGAGAGAATACAGGCATGAAACAATTGAAAAGGAAAGACTGCAGAAATAAGAAAGGGGCTGGAGACTGTCTATCTATCTGCTCAAAATGTTAATAACATTATAGGAAATGAGTTCCATGAATAAAGCATGCACCTGTCTTTACCCTAGATATGGAAATAAAAATAGAGTGGGGCATAAGAAGTTGTGACTCTGCATACAGTGTAAGCCTTACCTAGATCTTCGCAGACTCCCGTCACGGTGCCATAGATCTCGAAGCCAGAGAGGCTGAGGTAGTGTGTTTGTCCGGAAGCATTCTTCCCAGTCTGCTGCAGGCGAATGTGACGCCAACCCTGAGCTTCCTCTGTTGGAGGTTCTAATGGCCAAGACGAGGTACTTCCTGGTTCGTTTAAGGAGCCGTCGTCTACATGAGTGTAAAGCGTGGTCCAGTTCAGACCATCTTTTGAAACCTGTTAGAACACAATACAATCAATCAGCTCAAAATACAATGAAACAATGGTGTGATAACATTAATGCTATGGTCTACCTAACATTCACAAAAGACTGTTTTGGGTTTCCTCATCCAAAGTTTCCACATATACAAAAACAAATATTCAATTTTTTTTCCTACTAGGCTGTAATATAGCTGTCTTTTTCTATAACGTGGTAATGAAAGTAATTCACCAAAGTGCATGGGGTCATGCAGCACACATGAGAGAAATGAGAATTATACACAAAATTTTAGTCCCAAAACATGAAGGGAAAAGACTATTTGGAAAAGCTAGGCATAATTGGAAGAATAAAATTAATATTAATCTTAAATAAATAGTGTGAGTGGATGAGGACTGCGTTCTTCGAGCTTAAGATAGAGACAAGTGACTGGTTCATGTGAAAATGTTGATAAATTCTGGATTCCACAAATGGTGGAGAGTTCAACCAGCTAAGAGGATATAACCTAGAGAAGTATTCTATTCCACAAAATGAGATACTTAGAGGCAAGTGCCCCAATTCAGTAGTTACTCCAGGATATTTACCTGGAACAGCCAGTTCCGGAGAGCTGACCGTCCGTATCCTCTAGCGTGCCTCAGTGTGTACGAGCTTGGTAACACCCACAGCCCAAGATCAATGGCAAACCATGCCCTCTTGTCGTCATTTGTGTGACAATTCAGTGCAGACGAATCACGGCTTAAGATGTCCTCCAAGCGTCCATAGGGTAAGTTGCGGCCATCGGAGGACGTTACCATCACCAGTCCATATTGTCCTGGATTGACCCATTCAGGTGAAGTTCTGAAACATCAAATCGCAATGAGATGCTACATGTTACAACAGATGACGAACTGTGATACAATTTTACCAACTGCAGCAGTTTTACTCGGTAATTTTAACTTACTTACAGCACCCCTTCTCTAAGAGTAATTAGCCAAGCTCCACACACCTCTCTAAATGGTGTTGGGTGTTATTATGAGCGTGCACATGTTGGTTGCAGGTAGTGAGCTCAGAATAGCTGTTGGTATAGTGATGGACTATGTGCTGGATGGCCAGGGTTCGATTCCGGAAAGGGGCACGATATTCTCTATCCCACAGCATCCAGACTGGCTGTGGTGCCCACCCAGCCTCCTATCCACTGAATAAAATCAGCTAGAGAGTGAAGCCTGACCACTCACTCCAATCTAGTGCCGAAGTCAAAAATGGAGGAGCTATACAACCACTTTTCCCTGTATATCTTCATGGCATGGTGCTTAATTAAGCACAAGGCAAACTTTACCTTTACTAATTCTGCCACAAGGTGGACTTGCCAACAACAATAGTCTCGCAAGCCCATTTTAACAAAAACTGCTATTAAAGAAGAGCTTCTTGCAATCTACATTTTGTGTTTTTTTTAATACCGGATGCTATGACTGGACAGTACACACGCAGAATGGAGCCCCTACTAGATGAAAACAAACAAACAAACTTACAGTTCTGTATAGTTTAATTTTCAGGTCTTTATAGAGAATGCAGAAGCATGCATGGTTCAGTCAATACACCAATACACTATGAGCAGGACAACCAAGGAACTGGGGCTGGATTCCCAACACAGCTGACAAATTTTTCTCTTAAATATAGCATCCACAACAACTCCAAGGTACATTCAACCTCCTACCCAATGCGTACAGGGGCTCTTTACTCAGACGTAAAGCAGTAAGGGTGTGAAATTCACTCACCTCCATCCAGTTCTGAGGTTACACACGTCTAAAACTATCCTCCATTGCCACCATACATATTCATGGTGTGGAGCTTAATTAATACAGAAAGTGCATAAACACTGGTGAACTCACTTTGCATTGGTCCCTATCCAATAAATTATCCCATTTTCATCAAAGTCGTGCTGATGCCTGAACGTCAATTTCTGTCCTTCTTTCAATTTTCGCACGAAGGCAAACGTTGAGCGTTCATAGTCATACCACTGTTTTGCTACCATCTTCAATAAGTAACGTTCCAACTGTGCGACAGTGCTGAGAGGTTCCATCTTAAGGCTGCGACCTGTGCGGTCTATTAACGAACAACCTTCAGCCTTTTCTAGCCTGAACCTTAACCGTCTGGTCAAGATCTGTAACAGAAAACATAACCATCCTCTTGGCATCTATCTACTACAATAAAATGTAGCGTTATATTCATAGCCAACTACTATTATACTTAAAAGAGGTCAGTATTTCGGGCACAAACTACAAGGCCATAAGACATTTCCCTCTAATATCTCATTACCTGCAAGCCATATCCAGAGCCTGGGGTATCGTACAGATACACCGGAAGTTTCTCGATTGACTCCAGGACAGAGACCAGCTTGTGCACCAGAATAGGTGCAGATTTCACACCACCACTCTCACCATCCTTCTCCTGCAAAACACATTCAACATTAGCGACTGGGTTCTACATGCTCTGATCACTGAATTTTTAACTGATCACATGGTACCTCCTCTGGGTTATTTAGAGTTATTCGCTGCTGTGGAAAGGATGGTTCATCAGTACTGATGGAATGTCTCCTAAGTCATTTCACATCACAACCTCGACAATATATTTTGACATGTGCCTTTCCAGGTGGGGCTTCAGCCTGACGGGACAGGGAAGGGTGGGGGGCAATAAAGACCTTATATAACACCTACTGGCAAGGCAAATATAACCACATTATCCTTGAAGTATTAAAGATAATGGAAGGTAGTCCTCGGCAGTGTAAACTCAGTGATACTGTGGAAGAAATTTTGAAGGCCAGAGTTCATTAAGAATGAAGTCTCAAGGTTCAGAAATTCTGCAGATATATGGAACTGGTACAAAACATGTTAATACCAGCACCAATCAAAGTGGTCTCCTCCACACAGACTTTCAAATGAGAAGTTCGTATTCATTTCTTGTTTCCACCATGCATGCTACATATTCTGCTCATCTTCTGTTTTTATTTTACCATCATGACAATACAAGACAGAGCTTGCCTACAAAATAGAATGGTCTAAAACAGATGCAGACACTACACCAAAACTAGCAACAAAGTCACAATATGACTACTGATAGTATCTATTATGACATACAAGAGGTACATTAAGGGAGGAACATATACTGAGGGTGTTGAGAATATTTGGACCGAAGAGAGATTAAGTGACAGGAGGTTGGCGAAAACTGCATAATGAGGAGCTTCATAACTTGTACTCTTCTCCAAGTATAATTAGAATGATCAAGTCAAGGAGGATGAGGTGGACAGGGCATGTAGCACGAATAGGGGAGACAAGGAATGCGTATAGGATTTTGGTGGGAAAGCCAGAAGGAAAGAGACCACTGGGAAGACCAAGGCATAGGTGGGTGGACAATATTAAAATGGATCTTAGAGAGATAGAATGCGATGGATTGGATTGATTTGGCTCATGACAGGGATCAGTGGAGGGCTCTTGTGAACACGGTAATGAACCTTCGGGTTCCATAAAATTCTGGGAAGTTCTTGAGTAGCTGCAGAATTGGTGACTCCTCCAGAAGGGCTCAGATCCACGAGTGAGTAAGTCAGACACAGCAATAACAACATGTACGACATTATTTTCCTCATGGAATTACCAGAACAGATCAGAAATGCTTCAAAACAAAGCACCTGGAAAAATATACAGACTTAATAATAATGAGATGAACTGTACGGAATATATGAAAATGAATGCAACTATTTATGTTGTAGCATACAGACCCATTGCTAAGTGGTGACTCTGTCGCCCGCAACAATAGAAGAACAGTGTTTTTCATGTTTCGAGTTTAGTCAGTTGAGTCAGTTCTGTACAGCAGTCTGCAAGGAAAAGTGGCAGCTGGAAGTGAGCTGCCATTCAGAGAGAACTTGAACATGTGAAGTTCAAAAATCTCCAATGTTAGAAGCAGTTGCCAGGAAATGGCTGGTGAAGACACAGCAGGCTGGAAAAGACTTAGTGGGTGCTGTAATTACTTGTAATTGCTGTGCATATAAGTGGTCAGTAAATCCAACATCCAATCCATACCTCATCTAGTCACATTCACATTACGATATGTATAAAATATATGAATCTAATAATAATGAGACAAACAGTACAGACTATATGACAAGAAAAGCAACAACTTATATGCATTGCACGATACTGTTAGGACAGTGAAACGAAGCAGGCAGAACTGCAGTTCAGAGTTCATCTGGTCATGAAACACACAGAACTATAGCGGGGGGGGGGGGNGGTCAGAATCATGTCCAATCAAGTTTAAGTAAGAGGTTCTGTTCACCTTGAAGCAGCTCTTGAAGACTCGAACTCTCTGCTTCTGCAGCTTGCTACTCTTGTTGCTATGCAAGCCCTCGTCCCAACAGCTGGTCGACAGGAGCGACAGCAAAGCCTGCACAAGTCCACTGCTATGAAGTTCGTATGCAGACACTACTCCCTCCTCTTGAAGTAGCTGCGTCAGCTCTTCGAGGGCTCCTTGCAGGATTTCACGCCACACAGTGAAACTCTCTCGGTTGTTCATGTGCTGTAAAAATTCTCAGATTTACAGAGTGCTCATGCATGAGGTTGACCATACTCTAGCATCTTTTTAACGTTTTTCTAAGTATTTCTCACTTATAACATTTTCACGGTCATTAAGAGCAGGTAGGCACAAATCTCAGGCACTGGATAGCATAAAATTTTCATGACAGCACTCAGAGTTTTCTGTATAGTGACTACGTTAAGGGTCGTGTGATCAAGGAGTCTCAAACTTTAGGAGTGTAACATTTTAAATGAAAGTCATGCTACATGTGTTCCCTTGCTCCCTTACTTGTTTCTGGCAGGCCCGTTCAATCTGCGCTACAATGTTGCCAAGTTTGGCGACAACTCCTCGAGGTTGAGCCTGTGCAGCTTTGAAATACTTTTCATAAATTTCTTGAGCTTGAACTTTCACCTGCAACAGAAATATTGGTATCATTCTCTACTGGACAATTAACTCAGACATCGGCACGCTCTGCAAAATTAACACAACTCTCACCTTTTGCTTCATGGCTTCTATCTTGGAACGGAGCCGCTTGCCACGTTTACCAGTCCATCCAGCTGCAAACTCTGGTCCTAATGAAGTCTCAGCAGTGAAAGAGTGTTTCGTACCACGATTAGATTCAAATATGAATCCAGGGAGATCCTCACGCAAAATTGTTGCTTGCTACAAGGAGAAAGGAACCACAGGATGCTTTTATTCTTTGGAAAATTAAGAAAAAAATGAAATAATATTCATGCAGAATCCTTATTTACTATGTCTTCTTGAAACCTGCAGTTTTTTCAACGCTGCATGTCATAATTCGATTGTGAGTGCAAGAAGGAAAGCAACTAGCAAAAAATACATTCCATGTAGCATGAGATAAGCTGCTGATATGGTGAAATAAAATTACAATGATAGACCTGGACTTGTTCAAACTTTATACCAGTTTCAAATCAACATTATTAAAATGTTCCAAACAACCGATTCTTATATTAAATGAAACTGCTTCAACTTGAGACAGCATACAACATCATTTGGACCGGAGAATGAATGGTCTGTCTGAAGATACATACTAACAAAAATCGCAAAATGCATAAACTGGATAACTGAGAGTGAGATCAAGATTTGAACCGGGTACCTCCAAAAATGGAACTGTATGCATATTATCAGTACACTAATCTGAAAGGATACTGAGAGAAAAAAATGAGGGAAAGAACAGATGAAGATGGAAACTGGAAGAAATAAGAGTGAAAGGAATCCATGAAGACAGAAAAACAACAAGATACCATTAGGATCACTAAGACCTGGACTATGTCCACTCATATTCCGAGAGAATATGTTTTGGAAACAGAACCAGTTTCCAAATCATAATCTTTTAGAACACTATATGATGAACAAAGTCCAGAAACTCAGCACAGCAAATTCAAACTCTATTGATTATTCTCAGTAATGGATAGGAGAAGCAGCAAAAATAATAAAAAATATAAATCAAAATAAAGTCATATAATGAATTCTGAGTGAAATCAAACGTGAGCCTACCATCCCAACAGGAGAAAGCAACTCTTGTTAAATGGTAGTACACTAACCCGAAAAGAAATAAAAGTATAAAGGAGGAAGATGTGACAGTGACAAAATGTACAGTGCATTGCCAACTGTTGTTAAGGCATCACTGGTATATATTAATGGAAAACATGTAAATCATTACAAGAAGCTATAATCAATAACTAACGGATTGTAAAAGTTCTGTACTTAACCTGCGAAGAGGATAAGATCCAGAAGTTTGTGACAATGGTATATTGCTACATGTATTGTTTTTGGACACTATCCATCGTCTTGTCTATTTTTTAAAAACCAACCTATTTCTTTTTTCAAAACACAACGTTTCGGGGGACTGGATTCTGTCCCTGTCCTCAGGTAAACCCTACTCAGTTGGGTCCAATAGATAGAGCTGGCCCCTATCTCCGGAGATAGGTTTTACCCAAGGACGGGGACAGAAAGCAGTCTCTGAAACATTGTGTTTTTAAAAAAGAAACAGGACGTCTTTAAAAAAAAAGACACGACGATTGATAATGTCCAGAAACATAATACTTGTAGCTGTGAAGAGGATAATTGAGAGTTTACCATAATCCTAAATGTAACACACCATAGCCTGAACCCGTCAGAATGGATGAAAGTATGTTATTTATTTCAAGTAGTAATTCAAAAGAGAAGCAAGCTACTCTGGCACATATTACTACCTGCTGTCCATCAGAGTTGTGGATATGTAGCTCTCCATCTTTGCGACTCGCCAGCGCCCAGTTTCCCACGACTAGTCTAGCTGGGCCAGGGCGAGAGAGAATTGGCTGACTAGGGGTGTTGGGTTTTACTTGTGCCCGAGCTCGCTGGAGTTTTTCTAAGAACTCTCCTCGGTTTTCTGTAACAGAAATGACAATATCACTAAAATAAAATATCAAATCAACTTTAAAAATACAGTGAAATTCAAGTTAACTAACAAATGTGACTAATTCTGAATGTAAGAATCGTGTGAATAAAATGAACTCCAGAACAGAAACAAAATTCCGTAAAACATATTTCTCAGAACCACATAATTTACAGACATTACTCTCATCTTCCAGGTCACAGTAACACAAGGTCTTTCTAAATTAGGCCACATCTTTCAACAATCAGCGAGGAGGGAAGCCATGTTCCACACTAGTCGCAGAGTGAACAAACGAAGCCACATCTGACCATGGAACACAAGCATCATACAGACCTCTCCTGGTGCACATTGGTCAGCCAGGGCTGTCTGGTTTGCCTCGTCTGCCACAGCAGACTGTCTCCTGTTGCGGGCTGCATCACCCATCAAGTGGATTGCCCCCACCCTCCCAAACCTTTGAAGAACAGCAGGTAAGAGTGTTGCAGCTGTTCCCAAGGAGAGTACGGGAGAGATGAATCTCGTGTGCGTTATGAGAGGACATGGAACAGAACTGTGCAAAACTGGAGACTGCACCATTAAAAGTACAGTATGTAAAGTAAAGCTATCCCTGTAAGAGGCTGTGGAGGCCCATAGGGTTGTGAGACATTGAGGTTCCCACATTTTCTAGACAGTCAGCTCAAAGATGGTGGTAAGGCTGTCAGCCTTACGCGCCGGCTGCGCTTTACTCCCCTGGAAAATTATTTAATTAATTCCTGGTACTCATTTCTGTTAGAAGCTGAGTTGACCTCAGGGCCATAGTGTGGCTGGTAGGATTAGGTCAATTGATAAAAATCCAATGACCTCATCGGTACTTGAACCTGTGACCTTCTGGCTTGTAGCACAGCCCCTCAACCAACTACGCTACCGCGTGCCCCGGAGACTGCACCATGCTGTCTCTAAAACATCTCTGAGGCTGCATGATGTAGATCATCAAATCATCATCTGCATGTTACACAATTGGAATGATACTCACTATACTGCAGATCTCATAACACAGGACTTTTCTTCTGTTAGGTGTGAAGTGCCCTCAGAGATGTTTTACATAGACAATAACTCAGAAAGACCTTGCATGTAACTAGTTCCAGTGATTATTTTGGCACATTCTTGCCATTCTTTGTTCCAAATCAGTGTTCATTTCTTTAAAAAAAAAAAAAAGCATATGTGATTTAAATCACAGACTGTTTACAGTTCAGAAGAGAGAACTACATTTGTGCTATTCTACATTCACCCAACTCCAAGGCTATTGGTTCAGTTCCCCAACTGACTACTGGCTCATATTTTTAGCAGCTTATACTATGAAAGCAATAAGCCTTGCCCAAACACCGTAGGGTTAGTTCACTTGCACGCTTGTTACAGAAAAACTCTGATAGCATGAGTGTTATACATGATTTGCATGAAGCACAAAAACTGAAGATTTAAAGTTTCTGACAATGGCACATTAGTACAAATATGTTTCTTTTCTGTTCTGTATTGATCATCCTGTTCTCACCTAAAACACCATTCGGAGATAGGGGCCAGCTCTATTGTTTGGGCCCAACTGAGTATGTTTTACATGAAGATGAAGACAGAATCCAGTCTCCAAAATGCTGTGTTTTCAAATATAAATGGATGGTTTTTTAGATAAAAACAGGATGAGGTCCAGAGGTATGGACTAGCTTTATCCATCAGGTCCAACTGAACAGGTCTTACATGAAGCCAGAGACAGAATCCAGTCTCCAAAATGATTCGCTTTCAATAAAGAGGATATGTTTTAGATAAAAACAGAATGCCGGATAATGTCCAGAAACATAATGTGTGTACATGAACAGAAGGCTGGTTTTTATTGCATATAATTCAGTTAACGTGTTAAAAAATGGTAGGACCTTCCAAAATGTTTCATTTTAAACATGTTCTGTTTATCTTATTAACATTTATTCATGGCAATTCACATAAGAAATTCTTCCTCCTCCTTTGTTTTCACTTTTAAGTGGGCAGACTAGCAGCCAATCAGGCCTCTACATCTATCTCTGTCTTCTCAGAGCCTCTCTTCCTCTGTTGCCTCCCATATAATGTGCAGGGAAGCTTAGAACAAAACTTTGTTATATTACAGTGTCCAATTGGTAAACATGCAATCTTTATTAGGTGTGTTTGAGCCTCAAAGTCAGTTTATACATACAAAGAGTCTCTTTCAAGTTCCCTTAAATATCGGCAATGGCAACAGACATACCCTCACAGCTATTCAGACTACTTGTCATTGCTTATATAAACAGAAAACAAAAACATATATGAGAAATACAATGATAACAAGAAATTAACCCCTTCAGGTCCTCTGTCATACTCAGAACAAGTTACACTCCAGTAACAATTCAGACTAATCCTGAAGTTAATTCAACAACCTTTAACTTACCACATTTATCCACGTATAAGATGCACATCATCAGAGCTAAATCCATAAAAAGTATTTTTTGATGAATATAAAGTATTTTTGTTAAAAACTCATTTTTACAATATAATGATAATATGAGCAGCTTCAAATGCTTGAGGAGGAGAGTAATGAGAAATGGAAGAGCACATGGAAAAATTATGGGGCAAATTAAAAAAAGGCTGAAGAATTTTACCAGTCAGTCAGGGATCTACTTCTGAAATTGGAAACGTCAAAGACAGAACAGATACATTTATTTAAAAGTTACCATATGGTCATATGGACCACAAATGAGTGTATACATAAAGCCATATATTAGTAGACTAATGGTAAGAGAATGAGATTTTTAAGAAGTACAGAAGGAAAGACCAAGCGAGAGACAAAGAATAAATAAATCGAAAAAAAAAATTAGAGTATTTAAAAATAAATACAATGAGAGATAAATTAATAAATAATGGAATAAGATGACATGGGCATGTTTTAATAATGTGTGAAGAAAGAATCCCAAAAGAATGTTCTGAACATGAAACTAAAAGGAAAAAAACATAAGAGGCAGACGAACATCAAGACAGGAATAACAGGCTAGGAAAGATGTCACATGGAAGGAAACTAAGGTAAACAGCTTTGGAAAGATAATTGGGGAGGCTTGCCTGGCAGACAACTGATAAAGAAGTGAAAATACTGGAGGATGAAAGGAGCAGATTTTTTTAGTTGTTTATTTAATGATGTGTAATGAGTTTATACGGTGTCAGGAAGAGGTTACATGTAAATTAACACTGATAAATATGAGCATTTACTTAATAATTGCAACATTATTTTTCATCTCCACCTCATATGCATTTTTACCAAGAGAAAAATAAATTCTGGCCCTTTTGAAGCCACCACAACCCTTCAGTGTAAAAAACTTGGGGCAATTTAAGTGGGAGGGGGACAAGCGGGAGAAGTGCATCTTATACACTGGTAAATATGGTAAAAACAATGTTCTGAAATTGGTCCTCATAATTTTTCACGTGTTTATACAAACAGACCCCAAAGAAGACTCCTGTTGGTTTCAGTCGGGATTCACAAAATCACTTTACCTTTTACTGCAAAACTGAATCCACCAGTTCTGATATTTCATATACAACATGATATCTCATGGATTTATGTCAGTAAATCATAAACTTTTCCGTGAGATCATTCCCAGTTAGAAACGTCACATGAACACAGGTCCCATTCTCAATGGTTATGGAGCTATGAGTATTTGAAATTCAAGAATGATTTATATACCACTAAGCCAGGACAACAGGATACAGACATGTCAATGCCTGGTCAAGAATAAGCACCAAACACCCATAGATCACTGGTGCGCCCTGCTCCCAAGTCCCAGCCTGCTATATTCCTGTGTGGGGGGGGTCACACGAGAGAAATGGCATATGAAAATAACGCGGATATGAGAGATGAACTAAACTGTGTAAAATCAGATGTTACAATATGCATGAATGGTTGCAGCTCTTGGCAAAGTTACACGTTCAACAGACACACAAATCAGAGTGTGTTCATCTGAGCTAAGTTTGCCATTTCAAATTGTTATTGTAAAGGGAATTGTACAATATAACAACTGATGAACGAAAATGTCGTGGTTATATGTACACCATTCCTGAACTCCATATACATGTGCCATAGCTCTATGTCCACCGAGCAACGAACCCACAACAAGTAATGTCATATAAGATGTGTATTTAAATTTATTATTTAATGGCACTATCAGTAGATACCAATGGGTGTCAAACTTGGTCTCTGATATTAAGAGAGGAACACAGACTGAGGGTGTTTGAGAACAGGGTGCTGAGGAGATATCTGGACTGAAGAGAGATGAAGTGACAGGAGGTTGGAGAAAACTGCATAATGAGGAGCTTCATAACTTGTACTCTTCACCAAGTATAATTAGAATGATAAAGTCAAGGAGGATGAGGTGGGCAGGTCATGTAGCACGAATGGGGGAGACGAGGAATGCGTATAGGATATTGGTGGGAAAGCCAGAAGGAAAGAGACCACAGGGAAGACCAAGGCATAGGTGGGTGGACACTATTAGAATGGATCTTAGAGACACAGGATGGGTTGGTATGTATTGGATAGATCTGGCTCAGGATAGGGACCAGTGGAGGGCTCTTGTGAACACGGTAATGAACCTTCGGGTTCCATAAAATGCTGGGAAATTCTTGAATAGCTGCAGAATTGGCAGCTCCTCCAGAAGGGCTCAGCTAGATGAGTAAGTAAGTAAGTAAGTAAGTAAGTAAGTAAGTAAGTAAGTAAGTAAATATCAGTCGGTGGAACTGTAACTGGTAGAAGAAACTGAAGTACCTGGAGAAAATCTGCCCCAATGCCACTTTGTTCACCACAAGCTCCATATGACCAGAACTGGGAATGAACCCAGGTCACCATGGTGGGAAGCCAGCAACTAACTACCTGGGCTATGGCATGGCCAATTTTGGGATGCGACCCCTTGCACTGTGATAGAAGTTTATTAATGTTTTGGAGGAATACGCTTCCGTCACACTGCATGCCGACTGCTTGATTTCTGTTCCCTGGACACATCAGCATATATATCAGGCTACATGGCTTTAGAATCCCAGAAGGTATGAGTTTTCATAGTTACCACTGTGATGACCTCAAATATCACAACTGACGCAATGTTCATATGACTTTCTGGCTGTGAACAGCCCCACAAATAAGCTCCTGATGTACCCAGTAACTTCTGGAAATACTCTGCAGGCCTGGTAAGGGCACTGGGGTACACACTGTGTGTGTGTGTCTCAGTTGTACTGTATTTATGGCTTTTGTATTTGTATGACTTGTTCCACATCCTACAGTCATTCTGACTTACTTTGGATCTACGGAATGGAATGTATGTATGTACTTAACGGTTAAGGGAAACCAAAATACAAAACATAAAAGCTAGGAAGAGGATGAAACACACACGTGGTGTACTTACCACCCACTACAGTTTAGTGCACTAATCCAATTATGTCTCCATAACCAATTCTAGTATGCATATGTTTCAATTTTAGCTCTAGCACAAATTTTTATAGTAGTTTTAAAATTTCTCTTACCTTCTGTGGTAAGAGTTTCTGTATTTCTTCCTTTCCCTATTAAAAAAAGGGGGCAATGCGTCAATATTTATTCACAGGTCAGTGCTAGGAACGCAAAACACATAACACAAATTAAATACTTCGTAACAACAAGGATATGGGAACACATTTGGTCTGGGCAATTTCAATGTTAGGCTTCTCATCACCAGATTTTTTTCTGTTTATAACAATGACAGTCACGAATATACAACAATATAGAACATACTAACATTTCATCCAGTGGCACAGCACGAGCCTTCAGTACATAGAACGGCAAATGTGATTCGTATGAAACACCAAACCCTACAAGTGTCAAGTACTCAAAATTTCAATTTTTACAAAAATTGTTGTATCTGACAGCATGTGACATCTGTTGGTAGTTTATCTGAATTACATAGTCAAGAAACATTTTCAGAGAATTCTCTGTAGACTTCTTGTCCATCTACAAAATTTCATCATCCTAAATGATGTATAAATATAAAACCAATGACAAATTATAATAATTTCAGTTAATTATTGTGACTATTTCAAAGTATATAATTTTCTTAGCTCTTAATAGATGTCACTTGTTGACGATTCTGTAGAAAGTTTTTTGTCCATGTCAAACAAGATCATCACATTACATATAAACACAGGAAACTGGACTTCCAAGAATTCAAACACAATTCAACCCCAAGCTGCTACTAACTGAAGAAGTGTGGAGAGACACATCCCTTCAAATGGGCTTGTTTGTATCAACCCCTAATAAGAGATAAGTACGAGGTATGGCAGAATGAGAAGAGGGCAAGGCACCTGCCCCAGTGCTATTCTGGCCAAATACAAACCTCACACAAACTACACTCGTACTGAATCCAGGGCTCCACAGTAGCTTCAAACTTCAAAGCATTATGGCAACAAAGAATGCAAATAATTTCTAAAAACATTTGAGTGTTTTTAACAAAATAACACTCCCTCAAACAATGCAAGTCAACATTGTTGATAGAGGCCGGTAGTGGAAAAACCAACGAACATGACTGCATTAAGGAGCACAGAAAGAACAGATCAGATGTAACAAAGAGTAGATGTCTCTGTAACTTCTCCATTGAGAACTATTCTACAAAATGTCTGACAGAGGCATAAATTTATTTTCCCAAAATCATTGTTTCTCTTTGAGGGTACAACATAGTGCATTTTATACCCAACATTGTGTTTTAGCTTTTTCAACAGTGAAGGACTTCAAATTGGAGACAATACAATTAACAGGAAGAAAATCCAAAGAAATAAAGTAACGACTGCAACACATTTCATTACCACTCCAAGGACTGCATAAAAAACCATGCTTGATTAGATTCTTCTAAGGTATGACACCGTGTAGTTTGGTAGATAGAAATCAGTGTTTAAAGAGGAACCTGATGCCTCAAACTTAAGAGCAGAAGATGAAGATTGTTCTATCCTGAAGATGGAAACAGTAGGTTCCTCTGAAACAATAATTTCTATACAGGGTGTTTCACAACTTTAGGGCATAACTGCAGGAGGTGATTTCCTAGGTCTTTGTGATCAAAAAAGTTCATATAAACATGTGACCGATTTTGGACGGTTATGGAGTTATGACCGTTTTAAACTCAGAATAGAAGGTAACGATTACTGACAATAAACGAAACAAAATAATAAAGCAGCATAATACATGATACATTTAAAGTATGAATGTAAAGTTAACTTTGTGAAATTACCTCTAATTTGAACTGAATGGTGCTTAAAGCTGATTTTTGAAAATGCCACCGCTGGCCACAACACAGGTTGCCACTCGGTTTTGAACCACACGGGTACATACCAACCCACCATGCTTTAGGTACCTCTCAAGTGTCGAGATAACGAGAACGCTCTGTCTGCAGCTGGCTAAAAACAGCGACCTGTCTGATGATAAGACGCGGTTCACACAAGGGCGTGCACGGGAATAAAAAAATGGTCATTAACTCCGTAACCATCCAAAATCGGACACATGTTTATGTGAACTTTTTTGACCACAAAGACCTAGGAAATCGCCTTTTGCAGTTATGCCCTAAAGTCGTGAAACACCCTGTATATCAAACTACATGGTGTCACATTCGAGAAAACTTTAATATTCAATGTCATGAGAATCTCAAATACCACTGCTGCTTATGTATCAGACACACACTGCAATGGAGTCCCATACAAAAAAAAAAGATTTTTAGTTACGGTGAAAACTTGGGTTTTTATAAAATCAAATGAGATGATTATGAATGGTGGTAATGTATGGATCAGGAAGGGACAGCTGTGGCCCATCTGAAGTCATTACTGTCATTTGCCTGGAGAAACTAAAAAATAACATTAACAAACCTCAGGCTAGCCAAGATGTGAACCTGCTATCTTAAAATAAAATTGTAGAACAATGCCATTAAATAAAACTGATGCTCTATTTATAACTAGTGAAATTATGATCTGTTAATTTTTGACGCACAATTAATGCACAAGCAAACGTGATGCATACAAATTGTTAACAGAAAGTAAATCAACACAGGCTTGGTAATCAGTGGCTTATGCCATAGAACTAAGTTTTATTTATACATGCCACACAGAGCAGCGGCAACACTTACCTGAGCTATCCGTTCCTCCTTCTGGGCTTCCACTCGAGTACATCGTCGCGAGCTTCCCGTCAAGAATAAATCTAAACCATCCATTGCTACCATTAGACAGCTCAAGGGCTGCTGCATCTGACCAGATGTAGAGACAGTCACGGCCGCGACATATGCACCAGTCTCGCCAGTGGTAAGCTTTACCAGGTAACATGTCGTTAGCATCGTCTAGCAATGGTTCCTGCTCATTTTCTTCCTGAAAGCAATCATCACATTCTTGTGACTTTCACACTTGTAACAGCCCCAAAAATCACAGCGTATCCTATGTACTGATGTGTCTCACAAGTGGGGTGCAATGCTGCAAGTCGAGGCACATAAATATTAGAACCAAGCTTAGCAAGTAATTTATAAATAAATATATAACCAAATAAAATAATTTTGATGTTGATTCTTTTTTTAGGCTGTTGCCCTGTGTGATTATGGGCAATAATGCCAAAGTTTCTGAGGTACATGCTGCCTCCATCTTCAGTGTGTAGGCCAGGGAGTTACAGTGTATAATACAGCATTCTGTTTGCTGGAAAAAAAAAAATTTTGATTTCCCTTTCCTAAACTCATACAAATAATATCAATGGGACACAGTCCTGTTGGGTCTATCCCCAGGGTATCTTGCCGACAACCTAATCCTTGACACCAACAATCTGCATACAGTTTTTGTCGCCTCCATCCAAGATATACGACCAGCCCACTGATATTATCCTGACCTGACTACTCAAAAATTGCCAAAGGAATCTTATAGCAAGTTCCTGAATTTTCTGTTGCAACCTAGAAATCAATTTCTATCTTTCATTTGTGAGGTGATGGCAACACTAGTGCCTCTTAATTTATAATACTCAATGTATGATACCAATGCTTGGAAGAACAGGAAATTTTTTGGAGGTACCTCTATTTTTTTTGAGGGGTGAGAATTTAGTAACACGTAAAATAACAACATGTCAGGCATGAAAAATTATTCTTTTCAATTTTACGGCAATAACCAATGAACCACTAGTGCTAGGCATGTGACATTTGGTATGCAGTTAAATGCATATATTGACTGCATTGTTATTATATTGATTGCAAAAATGCGAAACTTTGAGGTTATGCCCAACAAATTTAATGCAGACGGAGTTCATACTTAAGTAATAAATTCTCCAAGTAAATAAAATACAACAACAGTTACACTAGTTGAGCTGCGGGATTACACAACAAGAAGAGCTGGCTTTATGATTGATTTGCTTGGTATTTCATTTATACTCTCCCACTGCTAGACTCAGTAAACAAGAGCACAAGGTACAGCTATCCCTGCGCTTAATAAGTTAAGCACTATGTCATGAAGACATATGGCGGGAGTGAAGGTATAGCATCACCTTTCTTGACCTCAGCACTAGATAGAGGTGAGTGGTCAGCTTCACATTTTTGCTGTTTACCTCTGGGCAAAGGTAGCCCAGTACCCAACATATAGGAGGCTAGGTGGCCCCAGAAGCATTATGGCACTGTGAAGAAAGAAATCTTACACTGACAGGAATCAAACCCAGGCCATCCAGCCCACAGCCCGTCACTATATTGACTGAGCTATCCTGCCTCCAATCCAGAGTTTACTTTAATTGAATAATTTTTTATAATAGAATTGACTTACATTTTCATCTTTCTTGTTGCTTTGTGACTCTTGGCTATCCTGAGGTCCCGCCAACTGCAGCACTTTTGAAAATACACCCAATCGAGCAAAGTGGTCCAGGAAGATATCCTGTGCCTTAGTCATGAGATCCTGAATTATCTGCAGCACCACTAGGTGGCCATCTTCATCCTCCTGTATTAAAGTATGATAATTAAAAGCCCAGATAAGAACAAAATATCACTGACTAAAACCACACACAGTTTGGGCTGGTTTCACACTCTGACAGTTCACTTCAATTCGCTAATACATTAAAAACTTTCACTTCATCTGATACTTCCAACAAAATCTATAACTTACTGGTTTGTGGGTTAATTAATGGTACTTTATCAATTACAGAGTGTATTTAACATCAAAACTTTATAAAAAAATCATTCATTCAAAGATTATTCTCCTAAACAGCTTGTTACAATTGTGTACATCTGTTTCATTAACAACCATAAAAATAAAATTTGTAAGACTATACAGAAGCATGAGCACAAAGCAGGAACATTCTTAGCTGGGCCTGAAAATATCTCTCATTCCGAGGGAAAGTCAGAGGATGACACTGTGACATCTGAGGCTATTACAGCAGTATCAAAAATTATGATCTTCTGGGATATGATACCATATAGTTTGGTAGAAAGATACTAGCAAGAAAAACCTGCTACATCCTTATATTAGTTTAATTCTGGGTGAAAGATGGGTGCAACAGCTTCCTCAGAAATGTACGTACCCACCTACCAAACCTACACAGCATCACACCCCAGAAGACTGTAATCTTGTGAGACTGAGCATTTGAGAATGGAGAAATTTGGATTCAAGAGATGAAGGAACAAGGGCATAAAAAGATGTGCATTATGAAGAACATTTACAACTTTCACCCTTCGTCTAATACTGACAGGCTGACAGAAGCAACGAGGAGGAAACAGCCAGGACAAGCACTACTTACATAAAAACAAATGTACACAAGATCACAAAAGGTGTAGTACATGATGTAATACACATAATTACTAACGGTGGTCTCTGAAGTTCATTAATTGTATTTTAAAAATGTGAATAATTAATTGCAAATTAGTCATGAAAGTCTTCCATATAAAATTTCAACAAAACCCTGCTGAAGTTCTTATGGAATATAAGGAAAAGTCCATTTATGGCCATACTGTTGCCTAAGTTGTGAAGTGCTCCACCTCCATTTTAGGGCAAAAAAGAGGCAAGACACTTCTCTAATTCTCCATTTTGTTTTGTGCTATCCGCACACAATGCCACAGGTTTACCTTACTTGTAGGAGTGAGATTTCAGAATATGTTTTGGTCTAAGTCACATTTAAACTGCAGTTATTCCCTAACTTCAAACAAAGTTTCCTGAAAATTGGTATCCACAGACACAGTACACTCCGATACTCAGACCATGAATTGCAAATCAGGATTTATTATACCTCATATGACAGAAACGTGCAAGTGTTCAACACACTTTAGAGTCTCACAGAATTAATTTCAAAAAACCTGTCCACTGGTTTGGGATCTATACTAGGTCACAGAGAGAGACATAACCTTCACATAAGTTGCTCTTTTATTTTATTAAGAACGCCTAAAAATTATACTTTGTAGTCAGGGAAATAAGGTGACAGCTGGACAGACACATGATCCTGTATTATTATACAAGATGGAACACTTCTGAAGGGAAACATGCCACTGGATACTATGGCAAGCTCCAATTTTCTGTTACTTGGTGCTATGGAAGGCCAAATGAAGGCAGAAATACTGTAAATGTTCAAACAGTTAGGTCACTATTTATGATCTCAGTGCTAGAGCTTGGCCAAGAGCCCAGAGAAGCATTCCAGCCTTCACATTTAAGCCAACATTTATGGCATTATAATAATGTACTAACCAACTCCATGGCCTGTAGTCCGCAAGCGAAGTATACCAACTGAGCGACTGCCGATTGTCGGCGAAGTTAGTGCCACGTGTTAGAGGGTGTCACGTGGTCAGCGCAACGAATCCCCATGGCCATTAATCTCGGTTTTATAGACCGGAACCACTATTTCCTTGACATAGCTCCTCAGTTATACGCATGAGGCTGAGTAGACCCTGTTCCAGACCCACTACTTCTCACAAAATCTGGTAGCGCCAGGAATCGAACCCAGGACCTCTGGATCTGTAGCCAGGAACTCTGACCACTAGACCACAGAGGCGGTATAGGTTTCTGAGATTTTTAAACATTTCAATTAAATTCACAGGCATCTAAGTTTCTCATACTGGTAAATATGGAAATTGCTACCATATGGGATGTGACACTATGTAACGTGGTAGGAAAGTACCTGCTCCTATCTTCAGGATATTTCTCAACCCTGAAGCAGCAACAGGTTCCTATGAAATGTCGGTACTTCTCTACTATGTCATACAGAATCATTGTAGCCTTTATAATGCAAATTCTATTTGCACTAAATTATTGTGGGGGGTGGGGGGAAGCCAACAAACTGCACTCTTCTGCCAACGAATGGTACATTCAATGTTCCTCGATTTAAGGCTTTCCTTCACGCAACATTCCATTTCAAAGATCCCATGTCAATGATAATCTATGTTAAATTTCCTCCATTTTAAGGTTATCCTCACTTTCATGATCAAATCAATTGATTTCCACAGAAACCTTAAATGGGATTTTCACTGTACTATCAGAATCATCGGACAAGCAGCTGGTGGCCATTATGTATGAGTTCTGTGCTGCAACCCCGTACAACTGCACACCCAGTGACTATTTAAACCTTCACGTTTAACTGAACATTTACGGTACTACCGACATCAAAAGTGATATTCAATCAAGTTAATTAACACTTCAGAACAATGTTACTTACAAACCAGAATTACATTTAGCGTGCTCTGCCAATTATTTCATGTCATTCAACATGGAACTGAGCCCCACTTCACGCAGATGTTAGCAGTCATCACATCTCAACAAACCAATCACAAACACAACTAAAGTAATTTACCGTCTTTATTATAAACTTGTCATGCAAGTCACGACGTAGCGATAACCCAAGTCCTTGAGGTTTCCCTCCAAGTTTAGGAACCCAACAGTAATATTTGGTGCCCCCATTGTGCTGTTTCGGGGGTGTTACATATGAGATCTGAAAAACAGTAACTTTGGGTTACAAGGTAGCAACCGCATGCCACCGCTTCATCTTAATCCTTAATTAAAAACAAAATGAACATTTCTGCCTCTAATTTATGGATGATGCTCTATTAAATGCTAAATTCAAGCAGTCCTGAATGGCAGGATGATTATATTTGAAAATGGGATGGGGTGGTAGTGTTTGCACTTTAGCATAGGTCTACATGGAGTCTGGATGCCAGGTTGCCATTGAACCTACAAATCTATTGATGGCAAAAACAGTCTTCTTCCTATTACATTCCTGCTACTTACATAAGTCTTGAAGATTACTTACTCATGGAGCTGAGCCCTTCTGGAGGAGCTGCCAATTCTGCAGCTACTCAAGAATTTCCCAACATTTTATGGAACCCGAAGGTTCATCAGCGTGTTCACAAGAGCCCTCCACTGGTCCCTATCCTGAGCCAGATCTACCCAATCCATACCATCCCATCCTATCTCTCTAAGATCCGTTCTAATATTGTCCACCCACCTATGCCTTGGACTTCCCTGTGGTCTCTTTCTTTCTGGCTTTCCCACCAATATCCTATACACATTCCTAGTCTCCCAAATTCGTGCTACATGACCTGCCCACCTCATCCTCCTTGACTTGATCATTCTAATTTTGTATCACTGTTTCACATTAAAATATTTACCTTCATCTATCCCTTCCAAACCTTCCTCCACATTCTTTCCCTGTACCTTTTATTTGTGTATCCTACCATCATCATTTCTCTCCCCATGTCCCAGCAACAGCAGAAGGCAGTTTATGTTTTCCCCACATTCTTGAAACTCAAAAGGATGTATTCCATAATCTAGTAAATAAAGTTTCCAACAGAGAACTTTGCGATTTTCTTTGTTTATCAAATTTGACTAAAAGTTTAGGTATGCACAGAAAGATCTATTTATGGCTTTAAGCAAAGCTGATTTTAATAAGAGTAAATATGGCTGAAAAGTGGAACTATCCAACAACTTTTAGTGACAATCTCCCAACTTAAATTTTAAAAACATCTGTCCAAAAATTTAGGTCCTAATACTAGTTCACAGGCAGAGATAACCTCCAAAAAAGGCATTTTTTTTATGAACAATGTCTAAAAGGGAATTTTCTCATAAAATCTAATAACACAATTTAAACAATAATCATATCTCACAGTGAATCTGTCAATTTCATACTAAACAAAAGTATAAACCTGATTTGAACCAGTAATTATTATTATTCATGAATTATTCAATAATGTTCAAACAGTCACAAGGATTTTGCAGCATCTGTCAAAACAATAAAATAAATTCCCCCCTCAAGAATAAAATGTTACTACATGTATCACTTCAAACCAGTTTATCTATAATTCATTCTTAGTTGTGTGAATTGTTAAAACTTGGACAATTCAGAATTCTGATCTTGCAACGAGTGAGGACCAAACGTGATGAATTTCAAACTGCATCCAAACATAATTTCCTGCATTCTGTCACTCTTGTTTATAAATGGTAATACCGCTTCACTATCCGACAGGCAGAGCACGCTAAAATTCATACAATTATAACAGGAAAAATCCAATACCCATGTTGGGTTTGTCTTTTTTCCTGCAAATAAATATTAATCCTTTTAATAACAGTCTCTGACTTCAGACAACAGTTCTGTTCACTTTCCGTTTTGCTGAAACTCTTAACCTAACCACCGCCAACAAGATATCTCACACAATTAATCCTCTGGGCACTTCTCAAGACATTCTGAAGGAGGGACTAATGCCTGAGAAAAATACAGATGACCCCACTGAGGGCTCCAGTAGCCATAATATTTGGGTTTGGAAGCAGAGAGGAAGAGCAGGACAAGGAAGGAGGCAAAGGGAGCAACATTTGTTTTTAATTTCTAAAAATTAAGATTAACCTGCAAATGCAGTCACTACAAAACCTCCAGTTATAAACACTAGTATTTTTTTGCAAATTTGCAGTTATAAGTGGCAATAAGTTATAAAATGTCCGCACAGTATTATCTATTGTGTTCACTCCTTTTTGTTTAATTACATCGAAGACCATAAGACTTATGGGAAAACCATACATGGAATAAACTATATTTAATTTTTCCTTATGACTTTCATTTTAAACACTTTACATTCCGATGTATACATCTGGCATGTTACGTTCTAGATGCACACAGAAGTGAAAGCAGGTCTTCACATAAAGTGTCCATTATTTTAACTGAAACTAGGATGTCTACAAATGTCAGTATAACTGCCCATATTGAAGAAAACTGTATTCACAGAAAAATCCATATATATATGTATATAAACAAAACTCATAAAGCCTATTTTCCTACTGTGTAAATTTCTGGTCCAACAGATCTATTTCTCTGTTATTAATGTTATTTCATTTCTTGTGAATAACTTAAAGTACAGATTTTCTGTAATTTATATTTCTCAGCTATAACCTGAAAATTACACAATGTCACCATATTTATTAACTGTGAACGTATAAACAATGCTTCATACATAATGTTCATTCAGCAACTACACAGATTTATTTATGGTTTATTTTATGATGATGTCAGTAGCATTAGATGACAGAATCAGTAAACAACTGGAGAGGATGTGGAAGGAAGCAGTCATGGCATAATATGAGGCATTATCCTGAAATTTGCCTGAAAGAACTAAAGAAAACCACAACAAACCTCACTCATAATACCTGACTTCTGGGCTTGCCAAATACAAACAACTGTTACCCACTCAATTACAAAATTCAAAAACAAAATCCACAGGAAAACAGACAGAATCGTTGTGGGAATGAGATATTCCACTAATGTCCAATTCTGACATTCTGAAAAATGATGAACAACATAACGGAGACTGGCATGTTTCTTTATTAGCAACAACTGCTTCGAAACTTCCTAGTTCACACATACATATGTACATACAATGAAAAAGGCCAAATCCTAAACAATTTCAATTTTAGACAACATATTATGACTTCAGAAAAGAAGACATTTGAGAGATATTCAGCTGCCCTTTCCATGTTCTATGTGAATGTAATTTCTTACCTCATTGTCCAGCACTGTTGCAATTACTTCGACAAGCATCGTGCCAAAGTTGTATGTAGGAGACTCTGGGCTGCATGCTTCCACAAGCAAAGACGGCTGGATGTAATGCACCATTTTCTTTATTAGATTAAGACTTGCTTTCCTGGAAAATGTGACAGTAACACAAATAACATACACTATGAGTGCCCCAAACTTAAATATATTCACAGCACTAGTTAGGTCCAAAAGGTCAACATTAACATGAATTTTAATTAAATGTGTATTTACTTTAATGGCAGGGAGTAGTCATTCCATTCAATCCAGACCGTCTCTGGGCCAAGACTGAACCCAAGACCTCCTGAATAAGAAGCAGGAGTTATGCCCACTAAACCACATCATTCAGAGTGAAATTTTATGAATTTGAAGCTCTTAAAACCGAGGAATCAGTGTATACCCTTGCTGAGCAAGTACAGTTTGCAAACAACTAGGCATGAGTATAAACATATCACACAAATAAAATGGCTCTTTTCTTTTGGAATAGGTTATATTACCTGATGGATGCCAACATGGTAGACTGGAAAGTGTTACAGAAGACAGGAAGTAGGCGACGTAGATAAACAGGTGCCATCTCTGGATCTCCCTTGGGTTCTCCGCTATCATCTGACTCCACAGCATCAGTTTTCTTCTCCTTCTCAGCCGGTATCATCCACTCCCCTGCCACAACAAAGGACCACACTCTGACTCACTCATTAATTAAAAATCATATTGTGGTACTCAGTTCTGTATATGTCTGTGCTGCTTTTATCCCTTTAAAATGCATTATGGTTTCTATATGCATTGCCTGCATCAGCCTGCCAGGAAATGTGTTAATAAGGCATTCCCTTCATCCGGATTTAAAGTAAGGAGAAGTACATTTCTGAGACTGGATATCTTAGTCTACATCTTCATCCAAAAGGAAAGGGACATTCTGCAGGGGTCTGCTATATACACTAGTGCGTATCGCTTGGCCTAGTAAAGAGTCAGACAGACTTTGTCTCCATGTTTAAGGAGTACAGGGCACATGTATGGTACCTGGAGATTGAAGAATGGCTGCTACTTCACGGTGACCCTCGTCAATTCTTTCCCTTGCCTTGTCCAATGGAGTCTTCCCATCTTCGTCACGCAGATCCGGATTTGCACCATGACGAAGCAGCACTTTTGCGATTGCTGGGCGACCAAAACAAGCTGCATAGTGGAGTGACGATGAACGCTGTCCTATGGTGAATGAATTTGCAATTCCAATATACGAAAACAGTCATATATCCCCTGAGGTTTCAGTTCTCACAAAGATGACTATGAAGATTACCGTTCTCTGGGATGTGTTGCATAGTATTGTAGACTGTCACCAACTTTCAGAAAAATCTGCTGCCTCCTTCTTCAGGGTGAGGCAGCAGGTTCATCTCATAAAACTGGTAACCATCTACCAGACTACACAGCATCACATCCAAGAATATGGTAATCTTCATTCATGTATCCATTATATAACAGATATACATGAATAGCTGCAGGATAAATTACATATCTATTGCTTAAAAATCATGAAATTTGGAATGTAGCTGATAAAGGTGATACAACCCATCAATAATCCCCACAGCAAGTTTTACTGCCCTTTTATAAACAGGTAAAATAATGCATTCCAGTTGTGGCAATTCTACCTCATTCAAAAACTGAAAGGTTTGTAAATCTCAAAATGAAGTTTCACTCCATGCTTGGGATCAATTCCATTAATGGCTATTTATATTTTTTTCAAGGTTTCCAAAGCAATTTCAACCTTACAGACATTAGGGTCACTTATGCGGCTCAGCTGCAAACATTTCGGTCTACCCAATACAATCAGCGCATTATACATTTAAGAGCCAATAATTTTCAATCTATTCAAAACACTATGGAAATTCACAAGAAGATTACCAGTACATCTTTCACCAATTTACTTAAACGTTGGCAGTCCTTATAAAATTCTTTATAAGTCTCTAATATGTTTGTTCATATTGTTTACTTCATGCTCATTAATTCTGCATTTTGGATGTTTCCTTCTTAATGCTCATGAACGCACTTTAGCTTTGTCTCTTACATTGTACAGATTATCCCCATTCCTGGACTTGGACTCTGCTGGAATTTACGAGGAGGGCAGGGTGTAGGATGAGAATATTTTCCAAATATCTGGCCGCTCAATTAAAGGGTCCTAACGCATGTCTGTTCAGTCCCCATGCTGGTACCAACACTAACATGAAATTACAAACTGTAAAGGTGTGGAGGCATTCTATGGTTTATCACAGCACAATTAATGGAAATCCATCAAATGGTTAACAAATCATCCAGTGCCTGAGGTTGTATGCTCTAACATTACATCATTTGCAGAAGCTACTAGGCATTAAATGATGTATCATTATGCAGAGTGGAATGAAAATAATATATCAGGAAGTGACAGTGTAGGTTCAAAATAATCATCATGACAGCTGCTTGGAGGGACTGAGGAAATCCACACACACAAGCTGCAATGAGGACAGCTGGGTCCTAACAGAGACCAAGCATCGCCTGAACACCACGCTGCACACATCGAAGAACATGATCTCCCAGGTTGTAACACTGTGTACTTCGGTAGAAACTCGCTGATGTCTGGGCGTTCATACTGCCTCCATACTCTGGGATGACGTATAAGATAAACAAGAAGGAAGCGGCAAAGCTTGCAATCCTCTGAAATGTCTGCGACTTTCTACTGAACTACATGATTCTACAACTCAAGAGAACTGTATTCTTCACAGTCATGGCTGTGACAACCTTGAAGCAACATTATAGACTACATTCAGTTCGATAAACATCAGATACAGACAAATATGTGTGCACACACTTGGACCTCAAGCAAGGCAAATGGCTACCACCATACAATAAACACACCTCCCCTTATAAAATAAGGAAAGCCGAGCAGAATGTGTCAGAGTTCGAACACCCACATACAAGTAAGATCTAAAAGTTTGTGACGATTGTATATTGCTACAAGTATTATGTTTTTGGACATTATCCATCGTCTTGTCTACTTTCTAAAAACCGTTCTGTATCTTTTTTGAAAACACAACATTTCAGAAACTGGATTCTCTTCCCATCCTCAGTTAAAACCTACTCAGTAGGGTCCAACAGATAGAGCTAGCCCCTTTCTCCAGATAGTTCCATCTATTGGACCCTACTGAGTAGGTTTTACCTGAGAACAGGGACAGAATTGTCTCCGAAATGTTGTGTTTTCAAAAAGAAACAGGACAGTTTTAGAAAATAGACAAGACGATGGATAATGTCCAAAAACATAATACTCGTACCCACATAGAAGGTTTCGCAATAGCATATCAACACAACTATCAACTGAGAGGCATTACTATGCGTATCCCTAAACAAGACTGTGCTCATTTTGGAAAACTCCAAATAAAAAAAAAATGTGGCAGAGAACAAATTTCCATGGATGCAATTAAAAACATCCTGTTTTCCAAATGAAAGGAAACATAAAAAGTTGCGAAGATGAGACAAGCCCACGAGTGCCGGTGTGTCGGGATAGCTGGCTTACCCTTGTTCAGCACCTCTATCGCACAGAAACTCGACCATCTCCTGAGTTCCAAATGCAGACGCCCAGTTCAGTAGTGTCTGGCCTACATCATCCATGAAATTTACTTCAATCCCTTTAAAAGAATAAAAAAATAAAGTCACTAAGTCAACGTAACATGTAAAATATACAATGCATTTGAGAAACAGCTTAATTAAAGAAAATCTATTGTACGGCATACATCTCGTATGGTTGGCTCAGTAACCAGAGGCAGAGTTTATGCACTGCAACCCTCAATAAATGCCTGTGTGATATGTAACGAAAATCCATCAGGCATTAATGATGTTGCCTTTTCAATCAGTATCCTTCCAGCCGCACTATGCCCTGGGGTTTACTCAGCCTCTAACAGAAATGAGTACCAGGAATTAATTAAATAATCTTCCTGGGAGTAAAGTGCGGCAGGCGCATAAGGCTGACACCCTTACCGCTATCTTTGAGCCGACTGTCTAGATAATGTGGGACCCTCAACGTCTCACAACCCTATGGGCCTTCACGGCCTGGTACAGGGAAAGCTTTACCTTTTTTTTTTATCTTCTTACAGAGCAGTCAATGCTGCCTTAACCCTTCCAGACCACAGACAGACAACTCTGCAAGTCATGACACTGCAGGAGGGGGGAGCAGATGGGATGATGATGATGATGATGACGGAGGAAGGCAATGTTAAAATCAATACAAGGAAGAGACATAGGGATATGAGAGACAGGGAAGTGCAGGAGAACAGATATAGTAGTAGCAACAGAAAATTAAAATAAATATAATGTAGGAGAAAGAAGAACAAAGAGGAGAAATACAAGAACATGAACAAGAGAGATTGAGAGAACAAGAAAAAGGTCGAGACAAAGTAGAATTTAAAATAACCTTGGTGTGAAAGGGTTGAATAACAAATGTAAAAAGCAAGAGAAAGAAATTAAGGAAAAGAATGAAGAGGAAGAAAGAAAAGAAAAGTATATAATTTGTTTAAAGTACTTCTTGTAATACTGAGCGCACCTCCACTGTCTATAGCCTCCACCAGAGCATCGGTATCTTTGCTGCGAATGCAATCAATAAGCTGTCGGTGTGACTTCTCTCCGGCACTCTCCATACGACGGAATCTTGGTATCAACTGACCTGCTCCTACACAGCCCATACCGGTGCGTGACAGAGCTTTACGACCTTCAAACAACAGCACTAGAAGGAGATCTACCAACCGCATTGAGTCTAGAGAACACCTGTCACAAACATACAAAAACAAAATAACAATTTGTACACTAACTGCCTTGTGGGATGTAATGCCTGTTAAGCACAAACACATAAAAGTTTACTGTATGGGAACAGATTCTTACAGTTCCTGCTCCTGCAGGCCTGGCAGCAATAATTCAACTTGAGGGTAACAATATCATGACTACATTTAGCCCGACGGAGCATACTGGTGTACCTGCCATCACAGATGAAAAGCACAGCCAACGAACATTAAACAAAATATGAAGTGGGCCCCATCTGATTTTCTCATACCTAGCTGCAGACACAGGAGATGGCAATAGCACACATGAATATTAGGAACCAAAAGTTCTGAATTTCCATCAGAATCTTGATCTGTATTCTATATTCATTTTCTTAAAGCTCATACTTTCTCTACACTTAAATTGAGAAATTAAGAAATTAATAATATATGTATATCCCTGCAGGCTGGACTATTTGTTATGGTTACAAGCAACTCATGAGCCACAGTTTGCACACTCCTGTTCAATAACAGAGAGGCCATACCACAGCTCAGGGAGTTAGTAGCCAGCACAGTTCACATGGGATTTGTGGTGGACAAAGTGGGGTGGGGCACATCTGCTCCAAGTACTTTGGCTTCCCCTGTAATTCCAACACAAGCTCCACTTCCCCCCTTTATCACTGGGGGCAGGTACAACAGACCGCTTACATCCTACATACCATGAGACTCAGTCCCACCCTACCCTAAGAATTAAAATCCCAAAGAAGTTTCATTTGTCCAAAATTACAGGTATAACCATGAGACATATGACACAATGGTTATTAATTTATATTTTAAAACAAATACAAAACAAAACTTTAATATACAGAACTATAAGTTTGCCTGTGGTTGTGTATGGATGTGAAAGTTGGTCTCTGACATTAAGGGAGGAACATAGACTGAGGGTGTTTGAGAACAGGGTGTTGAGGAGAATATTCGGACTAAAGAGAGATGAAGTGACAGGAGGTTGGAGAGAACTGCATAATGAGGAGCTTCATAACTTGTACGCTTCGCCAAGTATAATTAGAGTGATCAAGACAAGGAGGACAAGGGGGGAGGGCATGTAGCACGAATGGGGGAGAAGATGAATGCATATAGGATATTGGTGGGAAAGCCAGAAGGAAAGAGACCACTGGTAAGACCAAGGCGTAGGTGGATGGACAATATAAAATGGATCTTAGATGAATAGGATAGGATGGTATGGATTTGGTTGATCTGGCTCAGGATAGGGACAGGTGGAGGGCTCTTGTGAGCAGAGTAATGAACCTTCTGGTTCCATAAAACGCTGGGAAGTTCTTGAGTAACTGCACAATTGGCAATTTCTCAAGAAGGGCTCATCTCAGTCAGTGAGTGGGGGAATATACTTACTTACCTTTCATCCCCTTTCAGAGCCTTCTCTATAGCATCTGGCAGTTCTGACCGCAAGAGATCCTGCAACAAGGACAGGAACGTGAATATTCACTGAACAGTAACCCAGTCCGCATGCTTGTATGACTTCAGTTCCACTACTTACATGGGTGATACTTGGAGAACCTCGACACAAGGTTGATAACAAACTGATTATTGTGGATACTGAAGCCGAAGATTTTGTTTCGGGTGTTGTGGTGGTGGTATTGACACCGGGTGTCCCTAAGTAAACAAAGTCACTTTTAGTGCTGTACAAGAATGTGAACAAGAATGTACATAACAAAAAACAGGTGCAGGATCGCATGGGTCCTCAGGGTGACATATTCCAGACTTTCGGCAGGTAAAACGAAGTGACTCCTGGGATATGCAGAGTAGAATGTAAGAGGAGCTTCAATAGCTCAGTCAGTATAGCAATTAGGCTACAGGTTGGATGACCAGGGTTCAATTCCTGGCACGGGCAAATGATTTCTCTCTTCTCCATAGGATTCAGACTGGCTCTGGGGCCAGACAGCCTCCTATCCAATGGGTACCAGGGCTCTTTCCCCAGGAGGTAAAGTGGCAGGGGCATGAAGCTCAACAATCACCTCCATCCAGTGCCTTCATGGCACAGATCTTAACTACATAATTAAGTAGAGCGATAATTTTTTATCTTCTTACCATGATAAAGATATTTGACAAAGACATTTAAAAAGCTGAAAAGTCAGTGTGCTAGAATTTAGGTTCTCACAGGGGTGACCAAAATGAGTAGTGTCTTCTGATATGTGACACTGTGTAGGATTGGTAAACATTCACCGATGTTTCAGAGGTATGTCAGAGAGCTTGTAACAGACTACAGAGTATCACATCCAAGAAGACATGAATCTCCATGAAACAATTCTGTCTGTAACAAACACAACATACTAACTATTGCCTGTTATCTGGAAGGGTGATGATCATGATGCTACAGTACAATTTAAAACTCACCTGGTCCAGCACAAGTCGATGTGGCTGGACCTGCGGCATTTGAGAGCCTGGTGAGAAGTTCTGATACCAGTCCGTGATCTGCTAAGGGTGCTGGATCCACACCCCTTCTCGTGAAACGGT